>NC_050521.1:4466063-4468148 GCF_002922805.2 Oryzias melastigma | reverse complement strand
TCAAGGATTGTTCTGGTGTATCCTCTCGTGCTCCCCATATCCCAGGATGCATTGCAGTCGACCCTGAAGACTTTTCCACAGTGGTGGATTTAGATGACCCAGAGTCATAGAAAACGTGACTTTTAATGTAAGTAAAACTGTAAACTGGTAAGTTTATGGTTTTTATGATAAAACATTTGAACATTTCTTTGATCTGAAATGTAACAATCCTGCTTCAGTAATTCCTGGTTAGCTGGATTGAATTAGTTCAGTTTCTGATTGATTGAACAAACCTGATCCAGGTGAGCAGAAGAAGCTTAAACAAGGTTAGCTGTAAAACGAGCAGAACAGAGTTGGTGACCGCTGCAGTAGAGTTTAGTGTCTTTTGTGTTTTAATGTGAAACATTTTGGAAAGGCTTAGTGGGAGTTCACTGCTGCTATTTGACCTCATTAGGCATCAGGACAGAGACCTTCCACCAGTCCTCCTGATTTCTTCTATCTGGAAGTAAACTCCCCAGATAAGTACAGCAGTGGGTGAAAGAGAGGAGAGTGAAGAAAGAGAGGAAGGAAGGAGTGACCCACCAGGTGGAAGAAGAAAAAGAAACAGTAGCTGCGTTTCCATTACACATTTGTGCAAAACTTTATCGAAATTCTAGGAATTTGGAAAAACACAGTTTTGAAATGACACTGTTTCCATCCATCCATCCATCTGCTTGACCAACAAATAAGCTTCAGGTGGGATTTGAACCGGCTACCTCGTGATAACAAGACTGCGGGTTTAACCGCTAAGCCAACCAGAAACCGGACACTGTTTCCATTAAATCATAATTTTATGATTAAAGCACAAACCAACTCACACAATAAGTCATTAAAAACATTGTGATGAATGAGAACAAGTATTTTTTTATTTGATTTACTAAAAAAGGAGCATTGCGGTGACGTCACAGCTCTGTCTGGAGAGTCTATTGACAGTCTCAGGTGAGAAACCTGTTCAGTGGTTTTTAAATGAATAACCATTCTAACAAGTAAGCTGCTGGACCTTTTTCTGTTTGAAAACACGACGAGATCCATTTAAGTTTCTGTCCCTGCACTCGAGCTTTTCCTCAAACGAGACTTCTGCGTCTTACTCAGGCTCCAAGCTGCAGAAGTGTAGCTGCAGATGAAGCCATGAGGAAATCTTTATGATTTTATTATGGAATAACTGCATGATTCCGTATGACACTCAACTTATAAAGAGCTGTGAAGCTGTTGGATCTCTCCTGCCGCCCGCTTTGTTGCACTCAGGACGGACACTTCATACAAAGAGGAGCATCTATTTAGAAAAAGGTGTTTCCATTACAGTTTTATGTTTTGTCTGTTTCAATAAAGACTTGTATTTTGTTCAATTAAATGATAAAAAGATAAAAATAAAAATAAAACAAGGCTAGACCGTCCAAATTCAAAGCCCTTAACATACGATCGTCCCGCTCTATGAAGGACCCGGCCGTCGGCGACCGCGAAGGCGGCGGCATCAGAAGGAATTCAGACACAGTTCAAGAGACCAAAACAAACGCTGACGTCAGTTTTCTTGCAGGAACTTAAAGGGTTAGTAATGGGGTTGTGGGTCATTTTCGGTGTTAACTGTATTTTGCCTTATATTTACCATTTCCAAATGTTTTGGCGTATTTTGAGCAAGACATATTGAAATAAAACGGTATTTTTGAGGCCAAATTTGGCAAACCTGTCTCTTCCGGGTCAAAAGCTCCGTTTTGGTCACGTGGTGCGTGTGACGTCAGATGGGTCAATATAGCAAGATGGCTTCTCCTTTGCGTGTCGGAGCTAGCGATAGCGGCGATATTTCAAGGTCCACAATTCTGTCTTCAGACTCAGATTGTGGAAACATTTGTTCTGAAAGTGACGCTGATTCAGAGGCGCCGGGTGTTTGTGGTTTGAGGACTGTAAAGCCCTATCAATTTGAGCCGGCAGCGCGTAAAGTAGGAGCTCACTATTTGGCAATGACACTGAGAATGCCGATGAAAGTGAAAGCTGTCCGTTTATCAGAGCCATGCTCGAAGCTGGAAGACGTGGAGCATCTCGTGAAGCTTTATTTACAGATCGGAACCTTTT
>NC_050521.1:4464018-4465253 GCF_002922805.2 Oryzias melastigma | reverse complement strand
TGTTTCGATAAAGACTTGTATTTTGTTCAATTAAATTATAAAAAGATAAAAATAAAAATAAAACAAGGCTAGACCGTCCAAATTTAAAGTCCTTAACATACGATCTTCCTGCTCTATGAAGGACCCGGCCGTCGGCGACCGTGAAGGCCCCGGCATCGGAAGGAATTCAGACACAGCTCAAGAGACCAAAACAAACGCTGACGTCACGTCACTTTTCTTGCAGGAACTTAAGAGCAGAAGTGATCTCTACGTAATATTTGGTAACATTTAAAACTCATCTTTAATGTTTAAAACAACAACTTTATTTAAGTAGCAATACTAAACAAAAAATATATATTGAATGATTACTCAAAATTTTGATTACAACTGAAGTCAGGGTTTAGAGTTCACAGCTTGTTTCCTCAAGAGAACGCATGTCAGCAGGACTGAAGAAATACTAAGAAACAAACAATAGGAATATCTAATGTTTGTGATTCTCGTGATCAATTTGTTTTTGCTCTCACACACCCCTCTGCATTTATCCGGGCTCGGGACCCTCCATCTCAGGCAGAATGGAGTTTCATTCTCCACAGACCTGTTACTCACTGATTGATTCGTTGTTCTTCACAACAAATGAGGCCTCCTCCATTTGTCTGGATCTTTAGAGGAACATCTGGATCTTTAGAGGAACATCCGGATCTTTAGAGGAACATCCGGATCTTTAGAGGAACATCTGGATCTTTACAAGAATATCTGGATCTTTACAAGAATATCTGGATCTTTACAAGAATATCTGGATCTTTAGAGGTACATCTGGATCTTTAGAGGAACATCTGGATCTTTAGAGGAACATCTGGATCTTTACAAGAATATCTGGATCTTTAGAGGTACATCTGGATCTTTAGAAGAATATCTGGATCTTTAGAGGAACATCTGGATCTTTAGAGGTACATCTGGATCTTTACAAGAATATCTGGATCTTTAGAGGAACATCTGGATCTTTACAAGAATATCTGGATTTATAAAGAACATCTAGATAGAGGAACATCTGGATCTTTACAAGAATATCTTGATCTTTAGATGAACATCTGGATAGTTAGAGAAACATCTAGATCTTTACAAGAATATCTGCATCTTTAGAGGAACATCTGGATCTTTACAGGAGCATCTGGATCTTTAAGGAACATCTGCATCTTTAGAAGAACATCTGGATCTTTAAGGAACATCTGGATCTTTAGATGAACATCTGGGTCTTT
>NC_050521.1:4461955-4463329 GCF_002922805.2 Oryzias melastigma | reverse complement strand
GTTTGTGATTCTCGTGATCAATTTGTTTTTGCTCTCACACACCCCTCTGCATTTACCCGGGCTCGGGACCCTCCATCTCAGGCAGAATGGAGTTTCATTCTCCACAGACCTGTTACTTACTGATTGATTCGTTCTTCTTCACAACAAATGAGGCCTCTTCCATTTGTCTGGATCTTTAGAGGAACATCCGGATCTTTAGAGGAACATCCGGATCTTTAGAGGAACATCCGGATCTTTAGAGGAACATCCAGATCTTTAGAGGAACATCCGGATCTTTAGAGGAACATCCGGATCGTTAGAGGAACATCTGGATCTTTAGAGGAACATCTGGATATTTAGAGGAACATCTGGATCTTTACAAGAATATCTGGATTTATAAAGAACATCTAGATAGAGGAACATCTGGATCTTTAGGGGAACATCTGGATCTTTACAAGAATATCTTGATCTTTAGATGAACATCTGGATAGTTAGAGAAACATCTAGATCTTTAGGAAACATCTGGATCTCTAGAGGAACATCTAGATCTTTAAGGAACATCTGGATCTTTAGAGGAACATCTGGATCTTTAGATGAATGTCTTGATTTGAATCGGTTTCATTTTTAAATCATTTCTTGCTTTAAATGAAAATATATTTGTTGTGTTAAATTTCACTCTTGATCAAGTTTATTTTTAAGTTTTGGTCAACAAACAAGCAGAACAATAAAATTATGACGTTGACCTCTGACAGAATCAGGTTTTTATCGTAAATGCTGTGTAGAAACATGTGAACTCTGTCTCATTTTTGATATTCAAATAGCGTTTTAAAATTTTACGTTCTGCTAGCTTTTTGGACCATTTTGGCATTCAGTAAGACTTTTGAGGCGGTTTTGGCACTTAGCTAATATTTTAGCTGGCTATCAACTTTAGGCAGCTACCAGCTTCAGTGATTTCACCTATTAGCCTCAGCATTTTTAGCTACAATTTCAGCATCTTCAGCATCCAAACTCAGCTTACAGCATTCACACTAGCATTATCACAGGTAATGCTACATATCTAGTTCATAATTATGCTAAAAGTTACAGTTTTAAAGTTTTAAAAATGTGTTCAATAAATGTTTATCCGATTCGACCTTCGACCTAAGGTGAGTTTTAGATTTTGGCTCCTTGTGTGATTGAGTTTGACACTCCTGATGTATGTTTAGTGTATAATGGAAGTATATTAACTGAATGCTTCTCCAAACTAAATTTTAACATTTTAAATAAATAGTATCTAAAAATTAAACTTTAAGCTTCCTCAACTTTCGTACAGAAGATCATACAGGTAGTACACTTAAATAAACCACTTTTTGGTGAAGGCTATGGAAAGTTTCAGGTGAATCACAGACTGTCAAA
>NC_050521.1:4438425-4461929 GCF_002922805.2 Oryzias melastigma | reverse complement strand
GAAAAAGACTGGAGCAATTTCCAGAGTAATAAAGCGTTTCCATGACGAGGGCCGACGCTCACACAATGTGACCCCTGCAAACATGAATGCAAACGAGCGTGCAGCTTCATCTGAGCGTCTGCAGCTCCTCCCTGAGTTCAAGGCGAGTTTAAATAAAGTTTTTCTCGCTTTGGCTCATAAACAAACACGCTCACGCTCTGTCGTGCGACATCTCGCCCTGGGCTGTGGGAGCGGCGCTCAGCAGGCCTCGCCACTCCAGCCGACTGAATAATGAGCTCCTTCTATTTGTCCGAGTCGTATGATAATAACGCTTTCAGGGGATTTCTCTATTCGCTTCTGGAAAAAAATGCTTCAAATTCACCATGAAGAAAAGTATAAATCAGACATTTAAGTCGTCGGGGTTTGCCGGCGGGGGCCACAATGGCGGCGCGGAGGGCGAGGACGAGGGGAGCGCCATAATGTAAAATAGTTAAAAGCTTATTAGAGGAGCTGAAAGGCAGAGTGATTTCCACTTTGTTTCGGAACACCCCGAGCTCATCCTTTCAAGTGATTGTGAAGGGGGCAATTCAAATCTCTTTGGGCCCGTATGAATGAAGGCCCCTCTTAAAGCCCCTTTATAAGCCGGCAAATTCCCCACAGGCGTATGCCCTTTAGCTCCATTACTGATTTACCCGGAGCATTCATCTGCGGCCTTCTGCTGCCATTGTTCTGCACCTGACAGCAGCGGCTCCTCCGCAGGCCGGCGCTCCGTCCGGCCCGTTCCTCCGAGGCCGGCGGAAAAACCTGAAGCCTGTCGGTGGAGCGGGGTGCTGAGGCTGCAGGATAAAGGAAATCCTCCGGTTGTGGATGGAGGTGGTGGTGAGGGGGTGGGACTGGTAAACACGGAGAGGCTGAATGAGCTGAGGCGGGTCCCCGGATAGAAAAGGTGGAGGCCTGATCCCCTTTCTCCTTTCTTTCCTTTTTCTTTATTTTCTCTCTCCAGCCTCCCCCCTCCTCCTCACACCCCCCTACCCTCCTATTCAGATAAAGGAGTGAAAAAAATTCCAAGTGGGCCCATTGGTGCTGTACTTAGATTAATTAGGCCCTCCTTTAGAGCCCATTCAGCACCTCTCTCAAACGGGGGTCTCGCTCCCTCTCAGTGTAAAGTTTTGGGAGGCATTTGCATTTGTTTGTGTGGTTTGGTGCTGCAGTGAGTTGGAGGAGAGGCACACAAAAGGGGAGCAGGGAAAATATTCTTTTAATAGCTTTTTCACTGCTCTGTGCTGTTTTCTTTTCCACCTTTTCACGGCTAACAGCTCTCCACAACACGAGAGCGCCCAGAGAAACGCGGAGAAAAACATCAGCAGAGAGGTTTGAAATCAGATCCTACGGCGACAAAGACCACAGCTGGAGTCCTGTTGTGGGTGGGACTGAAGGCCAATGCCTGTGCAGCATCTGCCTCCATGTCAAACCTAATCTCATTAAAGACCCACTTTGAGGAAAATTGGGTTTTAACATGTTCTTGTGGCATTTTTCTCACGAGGAAGAAAGTTAAGATCAAAGCTGCGTTTCTGAGTATTTCTTTATTTAAATTATTGTGAATCAGGAGCAGATGAAAAAATGCAGTTTGAAAAAGCAGTGATGTAGGATCTACAGCAACCATAACCTTTTATGATCTTGTCAACTTTAATATGTTAAAATGTATGTATAGTGTAAATATGAAATACCTTCTTCCTAATTTAATGAAAAGATACACAAAAAGAAAAAGCAAACTAAATTTTGAAATATGTATTAAACCAAATCAAAGAATACTTCTAAAGGAGCGATGTGTATTAATATGTGGAGTAAATAAATGGAATATTCTGACCATGGAAATTAAAAAAATGCCACAACAATATCAAGTTTTAAAAACTACATTAGAGGTCGACAACCTTTAACAGTAAAAGAGCCATTTGGGTTTGTTTTCTACTGATCAAAACCTAGAAGGAGCCGCATCGTCTTAGTTTAGCCGTTTTGGAAATTTGGATTTTCATGACCTTCTTTCTATAAATAATAAATATGGATTATGTCTATTTTTGTGCACAAACAAAAGCAAAAATCTAAAATGAACCTAGCATCTCTCAAAATATGTTTTTTATAACTAATGTTGTGCAGCACAAGATAATATGTGCATTTAACTTATGAAAGATCAAGTTTTGCTTTGCATATAAAATCTGTTCATTCTGGAGGTAGAGTTGATCAAACTAGACGTCTTCAGGTCAACAGGATGTAAAAACCTACATAGTTTATCATCTATGTGAACCTCAGACATCAATTTATACATTTAACTAATCTAAATTAAATACGGTTAATTAAGTTATCTTACTGTTTGATTTATTGGTTTGTCAAGGGCAGACAAAATAAGCTTTTCTTTTTGTATGTTTTTCCTTTGAATGAATACAAATGAAATGAGTTATAAAGAATAAAAAAATAAAATAATCTTTCCTGCTTCACTCCATTCTGATTCATCAACTTGCAGACAAATAGATCCATGAACGTCTTTGTTTTCCTCGCCCAAGCTGGAATCTGGATCTTAACTGTACAGCTAGATAGAAATGATGTTTCTGGACATTTTTATTGCACTGCTAATGTTAGGTTGAGCGCAGGCTTGATCCCCGCGAACATCCCTGCCCACAACTCAGAGTTAAATTTCTATTCAGAGAAACCATGACAAACAGCACAGGTTTTTCAGATTCTACCTAAAACCTCAGAATCAGAATTAAGACCACTGGGAACACTGTTACAATAGATCAAAGTTATGCTGCAGACGGTCTTAAAGTAGAAAAACTTCGTAACTTTTTTCTAGCAGATGTCACCTTCATGAAATACATACAGCAACATCTAATCTGTTCTGGGTATGCTTCAGTCACAACTGCCCTTACGAGTGGATATGGTCTGACTGTGGGTGAAAAATGGGCGAATGTGTGCGGGACACACAGGTGGTCTGCACTCAGTTTCAATCAATGAACCCACAGAGACAAAATGTTCATGCACGTTTTTTACAGGCATGCTGCGGGCAACAGGTTGTAGTGAAGACTTAAACAACATGTTAGAGTAAGTAGGAGGGAAGTTGGTGGGACACAGGTGAGTCGTACAGATTTAGACTTTTCTTCAAGTCCTGCGCACAACACAAGAGCCTTGTTTCTGTCAGGATTCTAGGCTTAGGTTTTGTCATATTCTGTTTTCCCCATCAGTCTCAAGTGTTTAGGTTAATCATCCACAGCTGTCTTCATTTAGTTAATCAACCTCATGGATATATAAGTGTCTTGTTTTCAGTTCCTCAGTGTCAGGTCATCTGCTATGGTCAATCACCCATCACCTCACGGCGCATGCGTGTTGTAGACTGTTAGCGTGTCATTGTAGTGCGATGACTAGAAAAGCAGCAACAATAGAGGTCATCCAGCAGATCGTCTTTTTCTTGCTTTACTTTTTGTACATCATGTATAACAGGAATTTAATGTTGTTTGAAAGAAGGTTACGGGCGGCTAAAAAGAATACTGCCGTAAAGAGGAAAACGGAATCACTACCTTAGCGCTATACTGGTGCTTTCTAATGTCGTCCTCACTTTCTGCCAATCAGGTGGCTACAGCGACTCCGCCCCAACCCTCCAGTTCTATTATTCTACTCCAGATGGGGGGCCTTCAAGAAGTACGGGTCGGAACTGTTTAATGGGTTCATTAACAATAGCACAGTACCAGATGAAAGCCCAAACTTCATAAGTGCGAGTAACTTTCATTAACCTTACAAATACTTCAGGATACACTTAACACACACGACAATATTAAATTCCTCAAGTCACACCTGTGCTCCTCTTAAGACGAGGCTGCTTCTCTCTATGACCTTCACGGACCTGAACAACCCAAAACCCCTCCACACCGCCTGTTTGGGTGCATGCCACTAAGGCACATGTGTGATAATAAAGGCCTGGGGGCCGGATCCGGCCCTCCGGGTAATTCTATCCGACCCTCTAGATCATTTTATTTTATTTTTATTCATGTCCCGATGTTATCTTGCGCTTATTTCTAACTTGTATAATTTTGACAAAATATATTTCTATGGAGAGTAAAATATTGAAAGTTATTTAAGGTTTAGGTTGATTTATTATGGAATAATATTCCTGCCTTTTTATTATTCATAATTATGTTAAAAAGTTACAGTTTTAAAATTTTAAAAATTTCCATTGGAGCTTTTTGGACTATTTGGGCATTTACTAAGATTTTTATAGGCTATTTTGGGGTTTAGCTGTTTTTCAGCTACATGCTAGCTGTTTTGGCTAACGAGTTTTTTTTTTTTTTTTAGGCTTATTTGGCATTCAGTTAATGTTTTAGAGGCTATCAGCTTCAGCATTTTTAGCTATCGATTTTAGCATCTTCAGCGGCCAAATTCAGCTTACAGCATTCACTCTAGCATTATCTCAGGTAATGCTATAAATCTAGTTCATAATAATGTTAAAAAGTTATGGTTTTAAAATTTGAAAAATGTCGTTTTAGAGTGTTCAGTAAATGTTTATTCTGTTCGGCCCGCGGCCTAAATTATGTTTTGGCCCCTTGTGTGATTGCGTTTGACCCCCTGCACTAAGGCCTAGCATGTTTCCTTTTGCTCTCAACATTGCAAATACTGTTCCATGCTAACGAAACGGATTCGTAGCGCCGGAAAGGCCAGATCACAGAGGCTGGACCAAACTGGATGCAGTCTGAATCACATTTTTCAAGTGATATAAAGACTCCAGTGTCCGTACTGCTGCTGGAACAGTTTCAGAGTGAGTCCGGGGGAAGAGCTGAACAGCCCTACGCAGTTTGACCTCATTTGATTTCTTATAAAACAAGAAGGACACATTCATGGTTTTCTGTGATTGTGTCTATCCAGGGTGTACCCTGCTTTTGCCAACTACTATGTCCTAGAAATGAGTCCACACCTGGTTAGGCTTTACCATTTCCTATATTGTTTTTTTTTTTCATATAGCACGGTGTGTCTAACACTAAAACTCAATTCTCATTTTTGTTATTATTTTTTTTACAAAATGGCTGTGGTAAGTAAATCTGCCACACAAACCTGGGAAACATAAAGAACTGACATGTGGCGTTTGTGTTCCTCTGACAGTAACTGCTGTGTTTGAATCCTCTGAGCTTCTGTTCAGCTTCAGCGGAGACGAAAACGTGAGGAGAAGATTCTGAGCTGCTGAAAAGAATGGGAGGAAGAGGAGGAGAGGACGAGTCGAAGGTCGGGATGGAGGATGTTCTTTGACAGTTTGACTGAAAGTGCTGGTCAGAGGCTGCAGCTGAAAACACGCACCAACGAACAGCGGGGGGGGGGAATAAACAGAGAGATCCGTCAATGAGATGCACAACAGAAAAAATCTGTGAAGTTGAATTCTGCTGTGTTGGCTCCAGACCCTCCCGGGCTTTGACCCGGAAGAACCAGAACCCATCAAACCTGACGTGGTAGTGGTGGGAGAGCGGGGGGCACGTGAGCAGATGAACCAACTGGTCTCATCTGTAAAAAGAGCAGAACCAACAACCAGTGAAACAATCAATGAATCAATAATGCTATCACACACTCACACTAAGGTGGTTAAAGCAGGTGAACAAATCCAGAACTGCTGTGAGGTCAGTTTATCTTATCGACATGAGATAAACGAGTGCAGCACCTGCAGCATCGCTCACACACCTGACAGGTGTGTGTTCATTGTTGGGGTTTTTGTTCTAAAACAAAAACAATCTTTGGACGTTTGCACTTCTTCATGCTCATGAGTTTAACAATTTTACAAAAGTTTGCACTAAAACTATTCTATAATGCTTCTACTTTTATCCTTTCAAGCTTTTATTTTGAAATATTCTGACGTCTCTGCAAAGATGCTGCGTTCAAGTGCAGGAAAAAATAAAGTAGATTTATGCTTTTCTGTGATATGAAAAGTGTACTGTCCTTCTCTGCTGTCACAGATGAGCTGATTAGTCCATCTGACCCAGTGAGCCGGTTCTGATAACAGATGAAGCAGGGCAGCAAGGTTTAGGCCCCGCCCATTGGCGCCACGGCACTCTGAGGGAAAAGTGATACTCCCAACAGTAGCTGCAGGTCAGAGGAGCGTGACCACAGCCAGTTGTTGGGCTGACCTCTGACCCCAATGGGGCTCAGGGGTGGGGGCGTTAGGGCTCTCTTTTGTGGTTGAAGCACCTACAGTTTAGCGGCCGGGTGGACGCTCAGAGGCGGTGAAGTGCAGGTTTTGTCTCAGGCTCAGAGGCACTTCAGCAGCAGCTCAGGAGGAAAGTGAGCCTCCCCGTGTTTGAGCTGAGTTAATCATCCAACTGCACTGATGGGGTCCGGTTTGTTCATTTACCAATCCGCAGGAGTCACAGTGTGATTAAGGCCTGACCCCCACCCCACGTGACCTGCTCCGGCCATCAGCTGTCAGTCTGCGCTGCCTTCAGGTACCTGAAACTCTGACCTCTGCCCCGTGGCTGGACGTGCTTAGAAGGAAGTGGGTTCAAACTCACAGGCCGGCCCTTCACCTGAAGAATGGGAGAGGAGACAGAGGTCATTTTTTTGTATGCCCACAGTTACCTAAATGACCGGACCCCCCCCTGTTCCACCACCTCAAAGCCCTGACCTCAGCTTGTAATGTGATGGTTCACCGCAGGGAGAGCTGGACTCTTCAGTGGACTCCTCCAACCCTCCAGGGTTCCTGATTTCTCCCTGAACCCTTAAAGCAGACCTGAACCTGCTGAGACTAAACGTCCTCTGCCTCTGAGCTGCTGTGTGGTTCCAGACAGACAGTGAGTTAAAGGAGAAGGTTAGGGAGGATTCCACCTCTGCTGACCAAAACTCACCCAAAACACATCCAAAAATTCACTGGGAGGCTGCTAACTTCAAAAAAGAAAAGGGCTGGGTATTGCCAATAATTTATAGAATCAATTCGATTCAATTCACCAGAGCCAGAATAAAAAAAATCGGAATTGAATCTATCCACATTATATATATATATATATATATATATATATATATATATATATATATATAATTTGTGTATCGTTTACATACAGTATCTTCTCCTGGAAGGCGATTTAGTTTGACCACAACCCAGCCAGAAGGCCGATTGGTCTCCATATGGTTTAAAAGTGCGCAGAAACTGTGGTCCCTGATTGGGTTGACCACAGTTTCTGTGGTGGCCTCACCTGTGTTTGTCCACATTTCTAAGTCACATGAGTCAAAGTCGCAGGTATGGGGCCGGATCCGGCCCTCCGGGTAATTCTATCTGGGGCACCAGATATTTTTATTTTATTATTATTAATGACCCGATGTTATCTTGCGCTGATTTTTAAATTGTATAATTTTGACAAAATATATTTTTGTGGAGAGTAAAATATTAAAGTTATTTAAGGTTTAAGTTGGTTTATTCAGGAATAATATTCCTGCCTTCTTATTATCAATAATTATGTTAAAAAGTTTTGAAGTTTTATAAATGTAGTTTTAGAGTGTTCAATAAATGTTTATCCTGTTCAGCCCGAGACCTAGGATGTGTTTTTTGATTTTGGCCCTGTGTGATTGAGTTCGAGACGTCTGACTTAAGTGAAGACTCAGTGGGTTACGCTTACCAGCCGGCCGGTGGACAGACTAGTGTGCTAGAGAGCTCCACCGAAGCAAGCTCCACTGTGGTATGCTATCAATCTCCTCAGTATCGAGCCAGTGAGCTCCACTGCAGCACTCTGTTTTGGAGTTTATCTAAAATTTCAACTACATGCAACCTGTTTTGGCTAATTTAAGCTTTTTTTTTTTGTTTTTGGACAGTTTTGGAGTTAAGCTAATATTTACACGCTAGTTGTTTTAGCTATCAATTTCAGCATCTTCAGCTATCAGCACTAGCATCTTCAGCGGTCAAATTCAGCTTACAGCATTCACACTGGCATTATCACAGGTAATGCTATATATTTAGTTCATAAATGTTACGGTTTTAAAGTTTAAATAATTTAGCTTTAGATTGTTCAGTAAATATTTATCCGGTTCAGCCTGCAATCTAAGGCGTGTTTTTGATTTTGGCCTCTTGTAGGATTGAGTTATACACTCCGCTTTACACGCTTTTCTCAGACAGACATGACGATTTTCACCCTTTTCTCTTTTGTTTAAACTCTCGAAGTTCAAAGTTTCATAGAAAAATAACTCTGGAATTATATAATGAACACAAAGATCTGCTTGTGATCAAAGACTTAGGGAACTCTGGCGAACTTTAGAGGAGACACAGCATAGAGAAGATTGATTGACAAGGTCAACAGCCAATCAGAATGCTGAACACAGAGCTTTGTTTAAAAAAAAGCATGAAAAACATCCACTAAAAAACATTCACAACAAAGAGAGCCTGCAGAAGAGGAACTGTGTTATTGCAAGGGGCCGCTGTCTCTCAAAGCATCTCACCGTGTCTCACAGCATTTTATGCTTTCCAGTGTTTTACAGTGTCTCACTGCAACTTTAACCAATTGAAGCATCTTACAACCTGGTCAGCGTCTACCAGAAACAGTGCCTAAGAATCTTCAAGGATTTCAGAGGATTTCACAGCATCATACAGCTATTTTCAGCATCTCAGAGTATTCTACAGCCTCTCAGAGCATCTTCCAACATCTTGCAGACCCGAAACCAAAATAGTGCATTTTTGAAAACCTCTTCCTATTGTTTGTTTTTTGAACCCCCATTTCAGGGCTGCGCCCCTTCAATCAAGAAAGCTGTGGATCAGGGATGAAAGATCAAGGCTGTCTGAAGCTCAGAGGACTCCCTCTGTGACTGAAGATGAATGAAGGTGCCAGAACACCCCGAGTCAGCTCAGGGGCCCCACTTTACCTGAGGGTCTCACCTCTAACACCTGGCTGATCTGCAGTCAAGCGGGTGGAGGGGTGTCGTCACCCCCTCTGAGAATAATGAGTGGAGGCGGAGTGGCGTGAGGCCAGCGGGGGCCTGAAGTGTGCCGCCTGGCAGCCAAAAGGCTGATCCTGAAAGAGCAGGCAGGAGATTTGGCAAAGCTCCTTGAAAAATCCCATTAGGTTCCCCCCAAGCCCAGAAAAGGAACTTGTTGCTTTGGCTCTCCCTCCCAAAAAAAGGGGAAAGCTCTTCTGCCCCTGGCTACATCTCTGTCTCTTTGTGCAAAGTGTCTTTTCCTCAGATTTTATCACATTAGTTCCACCTGAAGCTGGAAATCGGCCCTGATTCTGAGTTCAGTGATTCTGGCAGGAGTGATGGGGATGGGTGGGCTTGGGGGGGGGGGTCTNNNGAATTGAAACATGAATGATTAGAAGCATTTTTGTTTTAGACCTTTCTAAGAATCATGACTTTCCTTCAGGTTTGAACTGAAAGGTTGTCAGGATGACAGCCGGTCCTAAAGACCTTCCACACTCCAATAACAGTTCACTTGAAATAAGTCAAAAAAATAAATAAAAAAAGAGGGAAAAAAACTGTTAATGGGGTAAGAGAAAGGATTTTACCAAGAATTCTAGCTTTAAGAAAATAATTCTAGTCACTAAGACATGATTTCTTTAAAGTCCCACTCCAATTATCTTTTGATCTATCATGAAATTGTTCCCAAAGGTCATTTAATAATGATTACGCCCCGTTAAAAAAAACGGTTTCGTTTTTTAAATACATAGTTTCTGCAGAGTAGCAGGAGTCCATTAGAAATTCACCTCCTAGTTGTTGAAAGGGAAGTTAGTGTTAGGAGTCAGAGCTCTGTCTCCCCCTCTGGTCTCCGGATCTAACTCACCTGACTTCAATCTGACAATCACCCACCTGCTTCTTAAGCAGCACACAGAGTCTCACTCAGTGTGAAGTATTGTTTGTACCACTCTGCCTGCATTACTGAGGATTTCATTCTGGACCTGATCTTCTGTTTTGATTCCTGCTTCATCTCTGATTGCTTCCCGCCTGCCCTGACCCTCACCTGGACTCTTGATTACTCTCTTCTTTGATAACCCCATCCTTGTGATTGACCTCTGCCTGTCTGAACCTGATTTAGCTTTGCAGACTTTTAGCTGTGCTTAGTTCCTGTCTGAACTAATAAACCTGCTGCATGTGGAACCAGCTGTCTGCTTGTCTGTGACAGTTAGCTTGAGCTAATTTCCCATCATCCCTTTGTTTGCACTCTCCTGCTGGCTTACAGCCCCTCATAACCCCCAAACTAAAACACCAAAAGCACAATTTTCATTGGAGCGAGTCTTTAAAGGATAACCAAACAGGGAAGTTGGAGGTTGACTCCACCCACAGTCAAAATGGGAAAATCCAGTCAGAGGGGCGGGGCTGGGGAACAGGACTGTTATCGTTACTGGAGCTGCTGATCATGACGTGAATTCAACAGTAATACCTCAATTCAACCTGTAGAGGGCAGCACACAGACTGTTTTTGACTATATTTTCAAGAATCAAACAGCTTTATTTAAATTTATTAAAAATTTGGCAATTACCAACAGACGGCCCTCTGAAAGCCCGATATACAGAAGTTAACAGCCAAAAAAGTTGATTTAGGGTTTGGTTACCCTTTACCCAAGTTATTTTGCTATTGAGAAAATCTCTTTATATGATTATTTTTCTTGCAAGACAGAAAAAAGTGAATTTTTCTTGAGACAAGGGTCTTTTAATTTCCGAACGTTCCAGTTTTTGAACTATGATGGTTGAGGATGACTGCAGCCAAAGTTTTAAAGAGAAAACACACATTACAAAAACAAAAGACAAGAATAAAGGCAGAACAGAATAAACAACAAGAGAAAAAAAGCCTCAAACACCAACAGAAATCACAGAATCTCTGTCCCGCCGGTGAGTGTGAATGAACCCCTGAGATGTTCAGCATCAGAAGTGACTCTTCTTCAACAAGCGCTCCTCCATTGAGATGGGAATGAGCCTACCATGCACACTGAGGCAACAAGCAGCAGGACATTGACACATTCTCCATCAACCTTCTAAACAAACAACACAACAACAAACAGTCTTCAGACCAACACTTGGCTCATTCTCTGCCAGGTTTGTTCAACAACATGAAGCCTCACTTTCACTCTCCCAGCAGGAAGACACGAATGAGAAAGAAGTTTGTGGAGATGATCGATGATAAACCGCCTCAGATGTTTTACTTCTTCCTCCTTCACAGCAGCTCCCAGGGAAGGATGATTAAGGCTCTTTTCATTTAAACGCAGACCGACTTTATTCACTCATTAGAAAAGGAAACGTTGCTGTGAGGACCTCTGACTTTAAGCAACATCACAGAGGAACAGAGGAGGAGCAAATGCTCTGCATGATACAAGGATTCATGCTCTCTGAGAAGACAACGGTGATCAGATCCTCTGATTTCATGTGAAATAAACTCATTTTACTAGATAAGCCATTGTACAGATGAAACTGGTGTGAATGTGAATATTTATAAAAATAACAACAAAACACTGAGCACAACTGTCCATCAGAGCTGACAGAATTGTCAAATAAAATTTGAAAATAAAACTACATCTCCAATGTGTAATTTTAAAAAGTTTCTAAACTCTCCTGAATGTTCTGGAAGTGAATGTTTGGATAATAATCCTCATGGCTCCATTTGAAACATTTTCAATGGTTATTATATTCTAATGTAATAACTTGTGTTACTTTAACTCAGCATTTCGTGACATCTAGGATTGGTTTTCAAAGTCGCTTTTAATTGAAAACCAATATTTTCTGACATAATAACCTTAACCCGGTATTGGTCCGCGTACAATACCAGTCCATGTCTGGTATCATGTCCAGTATTGGTACAGCGGTACTGCGTTTGGTACCAATATGTGTCTGGCACCGGGTTAGGGTGCCAGTGCGATGGGAGGAGATTGGGGAGCCCTGATTTCATTGGAAAACCCAGCACAAAAACCCAATAGGTTGAAACTGAAAAAAAACAAAAAAAGAATAAAGTCGGTTATTCATTTCTATTGTGATTCACTTCAGTTGTGTTGTATGCTTTTGTCGTGGTATCGTTGGCTTTTTTTGTCATGTTTCTGCTTTGGTCTTTGTGCTTCAGCTTTTGTCGTGGCATTGTCAGCCTTCTACGCCGTGCTTTGGCCTTTGTCCTCGTGCTTCAGCTTTTTTAGTGGCATCGTCGGCTTTTGTCGTCATGCCTCTGCCTTTTTTTCCTCGTACTTCAGTTTTTGTAGTTCAGGTGTCAGCTTTTGTCGTCATGCTTCGGCCTTTGTCCTCGTGCTTCGGCTTTTGCAGCGGTGTCGTCGGCTTTTGTCGTCATGCTTTGACCTTCGTCCTCGTGCTTCAGCTTTTGTAGTGGCGTCGTCGCTTCTGTCGTCAGGCTTTGGCCTTCGTCCTCGTGCTTCGGCTTTTGTCGTGGTGTGGTCGGCTCTTGTCGTTGTGCTTCGGCCTTTGTCCTTGTGTTTCACCTTTTGTAGTGGTGTTGTCTGCTTTTGTTGTCATGCTTCGGCCTTTGTCCTCGTGCTTCAGCTTTTGTCGTCATGTTGTATCTTTTGCATTCATGTGTCAGCCACTGTAGAAATGTGATCCAGAACACCTTCTAGTGTGAGACAACAGGAGCACCAACACCAGAAGAGATAGCAGAACACCACGGCAAAGATAAGAGCCTTTATAAAATCATTCCTCTGGCTTCATTTGGGTAGTTTTCACTCATGTAAAAATACGTATTTGCAATCAAAAAAAACTTTTGAGCAAAGATACATGAACAAATTCAAAAGAAGAGAATACATTGAAATTATATATTTTCCTCAGGCGATTAAAGGAAGCTCAGGAGTTGCTTTTTGTTTGTCCTCTGGAAACAGCTGAAGCTCAGCAGCCGAACACCACATTCATGGATAGTTATTAGAATCTGGGAGATGGTGCAGAAGTTTTAAATCTGGTGGATCGTTTCCTTCTCTATGGTCATGGATACAAGATGTGTAGATACAGTCTTTACTTATTCTAGTTTGAAAAGATCCTCCAACTCAACATCAAAGCTTTTTCAAAGAATACTTTCTTATTTTGTGAAAAAAAGTTTCTTCTTCTCTCTTTTTCTCCTGGATGTCAGATGACAGGAAGGTTTCTGCTTGACCTCCAACCTTTCACTGCAAACCTGAGTTTGATGGTTGAAGGACTCCAGCTGAACAGAACTAAAACAGAAGAATCTTCTTTGTGCTCCTAATATTTAAGAAACAAAGACACCAAAGGAGACAATGTGCTGCCGATCACCTCTCCTCAAAGAGATTGAGTTGATGGTGACAGAAAAGAAAACAAAGACATGAGTCCTCATGACTTTAAAACCTGTTGGAGATTTTTCTCTGAACTCCTGAACTTTTTTGTTTTCAACAATCAGAGTAAATCTGAGCTGCAGCGTTTTGTTGTCCTGAAAAGACGTCAGACACGGGTTGTAAAAGTCCCCCCTGAGAGGTACTAAGGAACCAGAGCGGACTTCATTTCTGACGTCAGAGAAGCAACTGATGCTGCGCCACACTCTGAGCGGATGCAAACGTTTATCTAACAGTCTGTCAGTCTAAAGTGGCTTCACTGTTTTAACAAGTTCATGAAATGCTGGTTTAGGCCAACATGTTCACACTGGACAAGCAGGGAGGGGCTTCCTTTTCTTCTTCTTTTTCTACTGTTAAAGTTAAACAAGAAAATCTGCAGCACTACATGAAATGTTCAATCTCCTGGATAGAAAGATGCATTTACTCACCTTTACAGACAAAGGCAAAATTTATCCTAGTTAGTCTTATGCACTCACTCAAAACATCTGTATCTGAGTATGTTTGACCCCAGAGTCCGGTTGCTTTTTTTACTGTTATCCATCTGTATCGTGCTCAGACAAGATGAAGAGAACCATACAGAGGTCAGTGTGCAGAGGTGGCTCAGATCCCAGTTCAGAGGACTCTGGCCTTGAATAAATCTACTGTGGTGGTAAACGTGTTAAGGCTGGTTTACACTTCCAAACTTCCAAGAGATTTGAAATCGTTCGCGTAGCGGTGGTCACACGGCCATCGGAGCGGAATCGCTTCAGTCGCATCAGAATGCTACCCCTGCCGGTCACGTCACCTGCGACTGAAACGTGACGCACGCCAGGAGTGCAATCGCATGCAAATCGCGTCATTTAACTTGGATTATTACAGCGATTAGAGTATATGACTATGCAGAAAAATCTAAAAAATAACAAAAAATAATGAAGATTTACTGAAGAAATTAGGAAATGCCAAACTTCACAAAATTCACACAACTTATTTATTCTTAAATAATATTCCAGCCTTTTTATTAGTCATAATACGTAAAAAAGTTAAAGTTTTAAAAATTGACATTCTGCTATTTTTTATTTTTTGGCATTAACTAAAATGTTTTGGCTATTTTGGAGTTTAGCTAATATTTCAGCTACATGCTAGCTGCTTTGGATAATTTAGGCTTTTCTTTTTAAAGCTTTTTGGGCTGTTTTAGAGTTAGGCTAACATTTACAACCTAGATGTTTTGGCTAATTTTGTCTTTTTTTGGGGCTATTTTGAAGTTTAGCTATTTTTTCACCCACATGCTAGCTGTTTTGGCTAACCTAATATTTTTGTTTGTTTGTTTTTAGTCCAATTTGGCATTTAGCTAATATTTTAACTGGCTATCAGTTTTAGCGTTTTCAGCTATTAGTTTCAGTGATTTCAGCCATTACCTTACGTGTTTTCAGCTATCAGCTTTAGCATTTTTAGCTACCAATTTCAGCATTTTTAGCTATCTTCACTAGCTTCTTCAGAAATTCAGCTTACAGCATTCACACTAGCATTTTTCGCAGGTAATGTTATATATCCAGTTCATGTTAAAAAGTTACGGTTTTAGAGTATTACAAATTTTGTTTAATAGTGGTTAATAAATGTTTATCCTGTTCGACCCACAACCAAAAGTGTGTTTTGGATTTTGGCCCCTTGTGTGATTGAGTTTGACACCCCTGATGTTTGTTTGTTTTCCTCACCTGAACTGGTGTCTGGCTTAAACCCTGTGGACTGATAGCTCCAATACTGTTTTCTATGTTTGTTGCATCTGTGATGTTGGGCTTGGGTTGTGAGGGACTGTAAGTTAGCAGGAGAGAGGTAAACAAAGGGGGGAAATGGGGGCAGGCTTACTTTAAACCAACAATCAATTTAACACATTCTTTTCCCCAACTTGTCACATATTGACGTTTGGTTAAGGACCTTCTGCGCCACTTTTTGATATTTTGGAACTCGCCGTTTTTTGACTTTCTGGCTGTCTCGGGACGCGGTATTACCCTGGTTCCCTAACCCAGTTCCAGTACCCTAACCTTAACCCGGTACTGGTTCGGGTTTGGTACCACATCTGGTCTGGTGTTGGGTTAGGGCACTGGTACGCTACACGTTGCGGTACTGGACCAGTTTTGGTTTTGAGACCCAGGGATTTAATGGGATACATGATTTATGATTTTGTCTAAAAACGGCATGTTCATAATTTAAAGACCACTGGTAATGCATTTATAATAGATCAAAAGATGATTAGAGCGGGGCTTCAATAGTGACTGGCAAACCAACATGAAGAGGACACACCTCCACCTATGGAGGGAAAGGCTTGAGATAGACAGGAAAACGTTGGGCTAAGAGAATAAGTGTGAATGAGGATGGATCGTACCGACTGACTGCTGTGAGTAGAACCTTAAACTTGCTCTAATCTGTGGTTTCCTCCTTTGTCTATCAGAGCCGCTAATTGGTCCAGACGAAGCTCAATAAAAACAGGTCTAGATGCCCTGCGAGGCTCGCCCACTCTAGTTCAGCCCACATATGTAACCTGAACCTGCTGTATTATTGTCAGTCCTTCTGAGCTGAAACTGCTAGTTAAAGCCAAGTCTCTGAGGTTCCACCTTCCAACCAGCTCCATTGTCTGGATTCTCCAAAGCTGAGATTATATGGTTGGGTTAAAAAACCAGAGAAAGACCCCAAACACCCCCCCTACAGTCACCAACACACCCCTGGATCCTTTAGAACCTGCTTTAAATGGGCTTCACAGGTGCTTTTACACATTAGTGAGCAGCTCTGAGAGCTGGTCAGGTTGCTGCTGGTCACCTGGAGTCGGTGCCACCCAGCAGGACTTGTGCTTTCATCCTTTGTAGCTCTAAGCAGGAAGGGGAGGGTCTTCTATTTTGTCATGCAGCTGGTAGACCCCCACTCTAACACACGCGGACCAGGACACGCCTTCATCAGGTCTTTATCGTCCCTTGAACCTCATTACTACCGTTGGCGCCACATCCCAGACAGAAAGACACCTGCCTCTCTGTTGAAACTGATTAAAACTCATTCAGGTGCAGAAGATGCTTCTGTTGTGAAAGTGATTCACAATATTGGGTGTAATCCATTCATATCATAATTTGAGGTTGTTGATCCGATTCATAGTCGGTATTAGTTGATTTTTAACAATCCGACTCACTGACCTCCTGAATTGGATCAGAACATCTTTATCCAAAACTTCCACCAGTGTGATCAGATAAATACCTGATACTGAACACTACAGGTGAAGTTTTCCAGATTCCTGGTATTTCTTCAAGATAATCAAGTGTAAATTAAATATGTGTACAAACAAACAAGTAAACAAGAATGAATGTTGAATCCATTCACATTTTAATTTGATACAGTTATTGTTTTTCCACATCAAAAGAATCCAAGGGGAACATTATGAGATCATTCTACCACACTGTATGGTCACATGACTTCAGTGTTTTCACACATGGTGATTGATCACACGTGTGTTGTCAGCTGTGAGGGTCATTTTTATATTGTAGTAAAATGAACCGGCCATACCTCAATCCAATAGGTATTTTTTACAGAACTGATATAATGATTTATTTCATTTTGCAACAAATTCATAATTGTTAAAAATAAAAGCTGTGGCACAATGGTGCAGTGGTTAGCACTCTTGCCTTACAGTAAGAAACTGGTTCAAATCCCAGCTGGGGTACCTGAACAGAATCACCAACTGGGGACCTTTCTGTGTAGAGTTTGGATGTTCTCCCCGTGCATGCGTGGGTTTTCTCTGGGGATTACAGCTAATTCCCATCCATCCATTCAAAAAGATGCATCATAGGTTAACTGGTGACTCTAAATCAGGGGTGTCAAACTCAATCGCACCAGGGGCCAAAATCTAAATTAGCCAAAACAGCTAGCATGTAGCTGAAATATTAGCTAAATTCCAAACCAGCCTAAAAAAATGGTAGTAAATACCAAAATCGTCTAAAAAGCTTGCAGAATGCCAATTTTTAAAACTTTAAAACCACAAATGCTTAACATACAGACATGGACAAAAGTGTTGGTACCCCTCAGTTAAAGAAGGACAAACCCACAATTCTCACTGAAATCACTCAAAACTTACAAAAGTAACAATAAATAAAACACCTGTGATGTCAATTAAAGGACACACCTGAGTTAATCATGTCACTCTGGTCAGATAGTTTTCAATCTTTTATTGAGGTACCATCATTGTTGTCCAGGTATTAGTTTGTTTTTTTAAATAATTATGTTAATCAACAGTTCAAAATTGATGGCTGATTTTGATTGTTTAATTTTCAAAAAAAAATTATTTATTGTTACTTTTGTAAGTTTCAAATGATTTCAGTTAGAATTGTGGGTTTGTCCTTTTTGAACTGAGCGGTACCAACACTTTTGTCCACCACTGTAATTAAGAGTAATAAAAAGGCAGGAATAATATTAATAAATCAACTTAAAACTTAAATAATTTTCAATATTTTATTCTCCATAAAAATATATTTTGTCAAAAATATAAAAGTTAAAAAATAAGCGCAAGAAAACATTGGGCCATTAATAACAATAAAATAAAGTGATCTGGAGGACTGGATATAATTACCCAGAGGGCTGGTTCTGTCCCCTGGGCCTTGACTTTGACATGTGCTCTAAATTGTCCCTAGGTGTGAATGGATCAATTGATTAATAAATACACCCCTACGACTGCTGACTTTAAGAACTTAAAGTTTTCCTGCAGCTCACCTTCATTCTTCTCCTTTCCAGATCCAACTTCCACCTCTCAAGATCTTCATTACAAATTACTTCATTACAGATCACAGCGTCATCTGCAAACATCTTGATCCACAGAGATTCCTATCTAACCTCATCTTTCAGTCTGTCTACCACCACAGCAAACAGGAAATGAATGGGAAAGTCTGCAAGTTTCAAAATTTACAAAAATGTCAAAAAGCCTTTAAATATATTCAATAATACCTATTATTTTAGCAACATGCTAACATTTTTAGCTAGTTTGTTTTCCACTGGAGTTTTTAAGATAATTTAGACTTTAGCTTCTAGTTTAGTAACATGCTAACGTGTTTGTCTAATTTGTTATCTAATGGGGTTTTTAGGCTAATTTAGAGTTTAGCCTCTATTTTAGCAACATGCTAAAGTTTTTGACTAATTTAGTTTACTGAGGAATTTTAGGCAATTTTGGAATTCAGCTAGTAATTAAGCAACAAGCTAGCAAACTAGAACTCTTCTCCTCCATTCCTCAGTCATTCTCTCTAATATCCCAACAGTTCAGAAACTCTTCAACCACCTCTCCTAAACTATTCTGTTCCTCCACAGGTTTACTGTCAGTATAATCTGCATTTCCACCTTTCAACTCTCTAACCTCTTCAAAGTCTTCCTCTGTTCATTCTTACTGATCAACTTCTTAATTCACCAAATCTACTTCTTCTCCTTTGTGCTTTAAGTTCTCTTTCCATCAAACTTATAGAACCCATCATCACATTTCTATCATTGTCCCGATCATCTTAATCTGCGGTTCATCCTTCCATCTCTCTCTGTTTCACCTGTAGGTCCACCTGTCCCTCATTTCTGGGTGCATCTCCCTGTACCCCTGTCTTCTCTCCTCTTGGTGTCTCACTCTATAGAAGTATAGAAGAGTGGTGAGAGTAGCCATGTTGATAGTTTGAGATTCTGATGAATTGTGATGCAGAGCTGGAAGTAGCAGTGATGAAGCTGGGGAGACCAGGATGGATCAGGAATGAATCCACCAGAGGAACAGATCATAGGTGTTCTGGAGATAAATGCAGGGAAGCAAAGAGATGGTTTGGACATGTTAAGAGGAGGAACAGTGATGATGTTGGAAAAGGATCCTGAGGAAAGAGAGGAAGAGCAAAGAGGAGGTTCATGGGAGTAGAGAGGAATGGCATGAGGGCGTTGGCTGGTGTGAGTGTGGAGGGTAAAGAGAAGAGGGTAACATTGAAGCGGATGATTCGGTGTGGTGACCCCTAAACGGAGCAATCGAAAGACAGAAAGAGATTCAAAATATTTTACAAGTTTATGAAGTATCAAAGTACAAATGTAAAGTAATTCTCATTAAATTTATTAAAGTAAGGAGTTGCCAGTCACTTGAAGAGACTGAGGAAAAAACAAATTAAAAAAAGGACTGTCTTTCATTACCCCAGCCTTAATGCTACATTCACACCGCCCATGGCAACTCGTGTTCACGCAGCCACGTCTAATGAAACGTTTTCATATTTTGAGCTGCCACATTCATAACTTTGCGTTCACGACGCAACACAACTTTTTAAGTTCATTTTCACCCAGCCAGCAGGACCAAGTGGGTGGATTAAATGTGGGCAGAAATGTGGGCCCCGAATGGGTCAACTCAAATGGCTCTTTAAGTGTTGAAAGTTGCAGACCTCTGATCTAGTTTCTAGTAGCAACCATTGACTGTATAAGTAAGAACCCCTCCTTTCTCGTCTTCCAAACAGGAAGTACCCGCCGGTTGCAAGAAGGCAGTAGTCGCATAGACTTCCACTGAGAAACAGACAGTTATTTCTCAGTCATTTAATTTGTCAGAATAACCATTGTTGCTGTGATGCATTCTTCTTAACATCTTTCTAATCCTATTTTTTTTAGATAATGTTTCTTTATTGGAAGTTATTTAAATTATAAACTGACCAATCAAATGCTTCAGTAAAAGCATGTGGCTCTTGCTGGCTCTGCCTGGAACATTTGACAGAAGGGGTCTGGACTTTGAACAAGCTGGAACAAGATCACTCTTGATTGGCGACAGTAGTTTCTTTCAAAACGTGACTCAGACTAATCGCTGTTGAGCGACGGCAATCGGTTGCAATATGGCGGTAGATCCACCCCTATCTTGGTTGGGAATGACACTGTAGAACCTGTGAAGAACTTTGTTTATCTGGGGTCCAATGTGGCAGATAATGGAGATCTTAAACCAGAGATTCTCTGCAGGACAGCCCTGGCAGCCTCTGCTTTGCAGTCCCTCTGGAAACCACTTTGGCGGCACAAAACCATCTCAGTCAGGGGCTCTCAGAACCATCATGTCAACCCAGCAAATCTCCAACGAATCGCTCAGAGCCCGCACAAACCAGCCCAGAGCTTCCCCCTGGCAGCACAGCGCCACGTCCGCTGGTTTGGTCATGTTCTTCTCCTTCCCCCCTTCCCCTCCTTCCCCTCCTTGGAGACGACTGCGAGGAAAGCCCCGCACTCGATGGCTTGACATCATTGCAGACGACCTCTGACAACATGCCGTTACCGTGAAGGAAGCAGATCCGCTGGAGACACCTGACTCATCTGATCATCTCGCCCAGCCCTAACGCAGGAGCGAGACAGATGGATAGACCTCAACGCTTGCTATGTCCAGATCGTTCATATAGAGTCAGTGGTAGCAACAGTCTTGAGGGAAAAGCTGAAGACGCATTCAAAAACCACGTTCAGTGCTTTCCTGTGAGTTTGTAGCATAAGAGTGTCACATTGCTGTAATCTGGGATGAGGTCATGCAGATCTGCAGTCGTCTTCATGACTCAAACCTCTTTCATCTTTTCTTCCTGTATCTGTAGTTCTGCAGTGTTCTGAAAGTGCGTCCGAACCACAACTTTCAACATCTTCTGTCTCTTGATTTTCAACCGCCTGAGCTCCTGGTCATGAAGCTGCCTGACTTGAAACCCTGAGTGAGGAGTTAACAAGCCGGCCCCCCGCCTCCTCCTCTGAATGGCTGGAGTGCTCCCTCTTCATGCTCCTACTCTCCACAGATCACTGAAGTGTGATGTCAGCAGGACGCCGTCCGCTCTGATTGTGCGCAACACTTTTTTTTTATTAGATAAGTGGAGTGGCTTCCTTTGTGCCTCTGGGCCCGAGGTGGCCTGTTGGGCTCTTAATCACAGCCCCTGTGAGGTGCGCTGCGTTCAGGGGCAGCGGATAAAGGAGCGCCGTCTCATTCAGGCAGGGCTGTTGATCTCGCGGTTCATTGTCCCTCCGTTCTGAGCAAGGTAAACAAATGGCAAACAAAAGGCGGAGCTTCAGAGCCGCCGTGGGGAATGCCGCTTCCAAAATGTGATCGATGGACCCCCCCAGTCACACTCTCTCACCCCCACAGAGATGCAGTCAGGTTCCTCCATCCAGCGAGGAGATTCTGCTGCTTCTTTTGTCCGGACACATGAGACCAAAGCAGCTGATTCTGGTGTTCTCCGGACTTAAACCGGTCTCTAAACCCAACATCCGTGGTGGTTCTGGTCTGGATCTTCTGGAGTTACATCCTCGGGTTCAGGGTTTAATTTGATTCAGGATTTGAAGAATCTTTGAATGATTTCAAAAAAGTTTTTAACTAATTAAATATTGGAAAAAAAAACTTTTAAAAATTGGGAATTTTTTTCCTGAAAAAATAAAATAAATTGTTTTAACCCTTTAACACTTGGGGCGTCGCCGGTGACACTTGAACACAAGATCTTTAACGAACTGTAACTTTTCAATTGTTATCACAATAATTACAACAATAATTATTGTGTTAACAATTGAAAAGTTACAGTAAATAAAAGAACACCAACGCTGGAGCTCAGGTATTAAAGGGTTAAAGAAAAAAATAATGTAAATCCATAAAGTACTTTATTCCAACATCATGTAACACTGAGCGCTTCCTGTTAGTAAATAAGATCTTCTCTGCCTTCGTAGTGAGACTTTTATATAGTGAATTACCCTGAAATGTGTCCTCACCTAATGACATTAATCACTAGAGATGACACGCAGGCTTTTTATTGTCCAAGATATGTAAAGAGCAGCGCCATATTTTAGTGGTATAAAACCAATGAGACATGGTTTAGCGGACACAGTAAAATGACCATAACATACTTAATTTTGGTCTGATTTTAAAAAGGAAAAAACTTCATCAAAAAAATAATTCCTAATCATTGTATGAATATTTTTGTACAAAGTGTAGCAAATGAACGACATTTCAAAGTTTTCTATAAATAATTACGTAATTATATATATTTTTTCCCAATTTTTTTAGGCTGTTTTGGAGTTAAGTTAATATTTCAGCTACATGCTAGCTGTTTTGGCTAACCTTCATTTTTTTATTTTGGGCTAATTTGGCATTTAGCTAATATTTTAGCTGGTGATCAGCTTCAGCGTTTTCAGCTATCAGCTTTCATATTTCTAGCTATCAATTTCAGCATCTTCAGCAGCCAAATTCAGCTTACAGCATTCACACTAGCATTATCACAGGTAATGATATGGATCTAGCTCATAATTATGTTAAAAAGCTACAGCTTTAAAGTTTTAAAAATGTGGTTTTAGAATGTTTAATAAATGTTTATCCTGTTCGGCCCGCGATCTAAGGTGTGTTTTAGATTTTGGCCCCTTTTGTGATTGAGTTTGATGCTCCTGGCCCTAAACTATTGAGAGTAAACTCACTCAGATCTTGTTCAAATGTTTTCTAGAAGTTCTCTTTATCAGCTGACACTAATAATTTACTAGTGAAAAGTCACATTCTTGTTTTTCCAGATCTGTTTGTACAATTGTAAACAGCAGTAAACAGACATCTACACCATTCTAATATGGAGAACAACTTTGTGTTCTAGCATGTCATCTCTAGTGATATATCTCGTTGTCCTTGTCTTTGCATGACAGTGATGGGATTCTAACAATATTACATTGATCTATACCTGTGTTGTTACAGAACCTGACCACTGAAGGACAACGTTTCCCAGAGTTAAGCTATTTCTTCTATGTTTGTCAACCTCAGACCCCAAAAATCTCCCCCCATTCACAGCAAATGTGGACGTTCCTCACGCGTCCACCGTTAGACATTAAATAATGCCAGCTGTGATGATATTTTTCAGCGTTTCCTCATTTCAGATGCATTTCTTCATAGGTTGTTCTGCTGCAGCACTCTGGATCTCCTTCGTGTTCATGTCTGATCCTCCTTTCTTTTTATTCAGCCTTCATTCATCATTTGACCTTCTGACTGATCTGAGGCCTCTGGGGGGTCCTGACCTCCAGATCTGAGAGTTTTAAAGGATTAGCTCAAATCCAGGAGAGTCCCCCCTCAATCCTTGCTGAGCCCCCATCCTCCGGCCCCTGTACTCCAAGAAACAAGAACGAGGATCTACTCTCCACCCTGCTCTTCATCAGTGATGAAGAGTTTCTCCTCACCCTCAGCTGCTTCCTCTGGAATCACTCTTTTCAAACTTTCCCAGACGTCTAATTTCTTTCTCCCTCTCAAGAATTAACCAGTGTTCAGTCCTCGCCCCCTCATCCTCCACTCTCA
>NC_050521.1:4436969-4438393 GCF_002922805.2 Oryzias melastigma | reverse complement strand
TTCTGCCTTTGCCTGACTCGCTCTGCAGGATCAGATCAGATTAGCAGTGTGACGAAGAGCCGCCGCCTCGGTCGTGTGACCAAACTGAGGCTTTACGCTGGGATTTTCCCTTTGAGCATTCAGAGATCATGACTCTGATTCAACAGGTCACATTTCTGTGTGTTTAAACTTAATCAGGTTTAAGATTGTGAGCCCCCCCCCCCTACTCCCAACAAACTCTGAGTTTGGATAAAATTGGGTTTTAACTTCTCATCTCTTGTGAAGCGTTCCCAGGCCGGATGAGAGTCTTGGATCCAAATGACCACATCTTTCATGAGAGTAAACCAAAGTAAAACCCTGACGCTCGTCCCGCATCGTTTTAGTAGATCATGTGAGTAGTTTCTCTGATTTTGTCAGGTCGTGTTCTGTCTGATTCCTCCAAAGGATCTTGGAATTTTCAAGAATCTCTTGATCTGCTGAAAAAATCAGTATCTTTCCTTGAAGCTAAAACCAAACCCAGTTTCTGAACAACCTCACATAATATAGCCTCCACTCCACTAAACGTCATGGAACATTACAGTCCAGCGTCTACTGTCCTCACGGCAACCTCCAATCACAGATTTGACGTGCACTACTGCTTCCACGCTGTGCTGGACTTGTGAAGAAGTTGTTATGCTCTCCAGCTGATCTGAAGGCCTCGTGAAGTCTGCAGGTCTTCAGTGATGATCGTACAGGAAGTTGATGACCCTTGTGCTCCTCAGCATCCTCTGAGCTGCTCCATCATTATATCAGCTACAGCACATCATGGCTGAACTGCTGTCTTTCCTAATTCTTTTCTTCTTTGTTTTAATCCTGACTGTGGAATATTCATCAGATTGAAAGTTCAAGAGTGGACTTCCTGCATAGGAGCATCACAGAAGCATTCTGAGAGCAGAGAGCTGTCTGAGTGACAGCAGACACCTGAGGACCTGGTAGAGTCTATAACACCTCAGTTGGGTGCATGGATGTGTGAATGCTTCCGATAAAATCTCCATTCAAAAATCTTTTTGAATGGTCCGATCCTCAAACTGTCCCCCTTAAAGGACGTATACCATGATTTTCTTAAGCCTGTCAGAGTAAACTATATCCATAATTATGATCATATACTGCCTGTGGCATACAAAATAATAAATTATTTAGGAAATATTAGTTATTTCTGTGAGCTCTTTTTCTTCTCGCAAGTAAAACGCCTTTCACTCCTTGTGTGTGCCGCCTATTTAATTATGTCATTGGATGCGTTTCTCCCAGAAAAACATTTTTACAAAGATGGATGTGCATTAGTAGTCGTGGCATTCACAGACAGAGGTGCCAGAGAAAGTGTGTGTTTGTGTCAGCCTGGGGGCGGGGCTTGCAGCACAGACTCTTCCTGAAAAGGGCAGTTCTCTTTGTGACATCAGCTTGTGAGA
>NC_050521.1:4415535-4436906 GCF_002922805.2 Oryzias melastigma | reverse complement strand
GGAATACTCAGAAATATCACTTTGTGGTTGTTCAGTGAGGAATGAACATTATAATATACTTAAAAGCTCAGAAAGTTGATTTCTCATGACACAGGCTCTGTAATAGTTTAAAGCAGGGATTCCCAAACTTTTTCTTGTGAGGGCTTCATGACTGTTTTCTTCTCTGATGATGGGCCTCGGTCGGTTTATAGGCTAACAGACAAAATGTAACAATCACAGCCTAAACGTAAACATTGGTGGTTTTCCAGAAAGCCACCCTTAGCCAAATTTTAAATAGTTAATTTCTGTAATCTTCACAGAAAAAAATAATGCTAAAACATTTTAAAACTAGACATATAGCACTATCTGCGATAGATTAATAGCTGAAGATCCTTAAATTATATAGCTAAAACACTGAAGCTGATAGCTGAAAACGCTGGAGCTGATAGCTAGGTAAAATATTAGCAAAGTGCTAAATTAGCTGAAATAACAAAAAAAAATCTAATTTAGCCAAAATGGCTAGCATGTAGCTAAAATATTAGCTGAACTTCAAAATAGATTAAAAAACAGAAAAAGCCTAAATTAGCCAAAACTGCCAACATGTAGCTGAAATATTAGCTGAATACCAAAATAGTCTAAAAAAGAAAAAATGTCCAATTCAACCAAAACAATTTGGGGTGCCGCACCAAATGTGGAGGAGGCCCCAGATCCGGCCCACGGGCCGTAGTTTGGGGACCCTGGTTTAGAGAACAATAAACTGGCTTCATGTGCACATTACTTACCGCATAACATGTTTTACTCTTACTGTCAGCAACATACTTGTTGGTAATGTTGAAAACAACAACCTTTAATTCAATCAAAGGTCTTCTCTGTGACCGTCTTTCATCGTTGAGACGGGAGGTTGATTTTAGGCTTTATAAGCTGGGGGGTCACGGGGGCAGCCGTCGCTCTCTGCTCACCACTTTGAATGTGAAGAAGAAGCACCCTCAAAGTAAGAGCAGACATTTGATTTAAAAACATCTGCAGCTGTCAGCTGTTGCTTTATCACTCACAGCATCACATTTATTAATCAACCACCCAACGTTAGGGTGGTGAGGCTGTAGATGAAGTGTTGATACTTCATCAACAGGTTTTGATGCTGTTTGCTGGTCTGGACTCACTCGACAGACAGCAGGAGACACATTGTAGCAAACACTGAAGGCTGGCAGCAGGAGGAGATGAAGATGAGAGAATCTCTGAGGAGAGAGCCCACCAGTTTCACCTCAGTGACAGATGAGTACAGTTGCACATTGTTCATTGATTAGTGATCAATAAGCGGCGCTGCGGGGTACAAAGCAGCTTAATTAAAGCCTCACATTCCTAAAGGCGGCTCCGTCAGATTTAGATGTCGAGGAAGTTTTAAAAACCTAGTTAAGAGCTATTCAGCTGCACTCAAAGGCAAAATGAGAGAGCGTCGGTGGGGGAGCGAGCCCAGGCGAAACATCGGCATTATGGTATGGATGCCATCCACGGCGCCCCCCCAGCTGGCAGCGCCGAGCTCTTCAGCTGAAGGCTTTCACTCCGGGACAAAAGCTATCTAATTGAGAACAAACTGTCAGTGAAAGAGGCGAGACCGTGACTGGAGAGAGGGGGCCACTCCGGGCCCTAGGCCAGCACCGGGGGCCCCGGGGCTCGGTCTGCCGCCGACCCGGCCCCTTCAGGCTCCTCAGACCTCTTGTGAGTGACACCAGAGGCCACGGAGGATAACACGCGCAGCGGGCCCACACAAAGGCCTTTCATGGCAGACACAGTCCAGACTCAGTCGACTGTCAAGTGTGAAGGAGACGAGGAGGCGCTGAAAGGACAGAGAGGAGGTGGTGGGGGCAGATGTGAGGAGTCCAGGAAGAAGATCACCTTTGCAGGTTCCTCTGAAACAACAGTACCTTCACAATAAAAGACCAAGCAGTCTGTCAGGCTGATATTTGTCTTTTTTATACACAAATATGTTATGTCATTTTATTAAGCTTTTGTGTTGTATTAAACTATAAACTAGTAAAGAAATATTGTTTTTATTTTCTGCTTCTCAATTTTTACTGAGATTTTTTTGAGTTTGACTTGAAGTCGGAGCCTTTTTTGTTGTTGTTTTGTCAGTTCAAGGTTGAGTCTAGTTCAAATATTTCACAGATGCATAAATGATCAGCTCTGTTGTTTCCTCAGCAGGGTTCTGGATCTTCCTTTCCAAATAATTTAATATGCATCTCTGTGCATGGTCCACAAAACCATATGTGTAAGATTCAATCAATCCTTTTACCTGAATATTTATCTTTTTATTTATTTATTTCTATACATTTGTATTTTAATCAATAAAATGTGCTTAATATAACAGTTTTAAAGACACAACTTTCATTTTGGGACTCTCACTGTTTTCTTCTTTGTTGTTAAAAAGTGTTAAATAATAATTTATGCAGGTTTTGTTCATAAACTGCCACTTTATCAGGTACATCAGTCCAACTGATCATCAACAGACATTTGTAATCAGCCATTGCCAGCAGCAATAGGCTTACCTCGGCCCTCAGTACACTAATAATGTAAATGTGGAGGATTTGGCTGCAGCTGTATTTTATAATTTGTGTCTATTTTAGAGCCAGCCCCTTGCAAGGTCACAGGTGGAGGAGTGGTCCTACAGTGTGCTGTGCTTCCTGGGTTGTGTGGCATGGTGCACGTGTGTGGGGTGTTTTATTGTTTTGGGAATCCCTCCCCACCTGTTGACCCGGTCTGGTAGGTGCAGGAAGGCTGTGCATATTTTTATTGTGATAAATGATGTGGTTTAAGAAAACCCCAGACCTGCATCTGTACCTTGTGTGATCCAAATTGTAATTTTCTACCTATTATTGTTGTTGATGCTGCTGATGTTGTTGAGCTAATGTAACAATCCAATTCCTCATGAAGTGAAGAAAGTATCTACCCTAAACAGCAGTTCAGTGCATTCAGACGATCTGCTGCAGTTCAATCCGAGCATCAGAATAGAGAAGAAATGTGACTGAAGTGACAGAGTGAGTATTTCAGATACTGCTGATCTGGATGTTTAAACGACAAATCTGCAGTGACTGTGTGATGCTGTCATGTCAACTTGGACCAAAGTCTGAGGAATCTTTCCAGAACCTTGTTGAATCTATACCACCAAGGATTAGGGCAGTTCTGAAGGTACAAGAGGGTCCAACCCGGTTCTAGCAAGGCTGCTGGGCGATGTCAGTCATGTTTGTGTCTGAGGTTCTGCTCCTGAATCTCTGCTGTGAGCCCAAAAAGGGAAAGCCAGGAAGCCTTCAAATGAACCGAGGCAGTTGAGCAGGTGTCATCAGACTGAGTTTCAACGGAAAGTAAAGACGGACTCATTTGAATTCCAATTTTTCTTTCCACTGAAATATTGTTTAGTCTGTGCTCTTTGTCAGATGTTTATGTAGCAGGTTCACAATATGTTGTAATTACACAAAATGGATTTTTTACATTTTTATTTTACTCCTGGCAATTGGGTCGCATACTAACAGGATCCTTCAGATCTCAAAGATAAGTTGATGCTCTGCCCTGCCGCTTCCTTTTTGCTGTTTTCTTAATAGAAGAGGTGAGTGTGGTGGATATATTTTCCTTTATATTTCATTTCTGTCCTGAATTGACCTTTGTATGTTTTAGTTTTTGGCACCACATGCTGACGCCATATTTCGTTTATAACCAGAGAATAAATGGAGACTGTTCCAGTAAAATTCATCCGGCATCACGCAAAAAGTAACAACACAACGCAGAGCAGAGACGACGACGGTTACATTTACATTTTGTTCAATCGTTCCCTGATGTGATCTGATTCCCCTGATGAGTCTTTCTGTCAGGTCAGTTCATTTCTGTTACTTTGTTCAGTCTCCGTCTTCCTCCACAGTCCAAAATCCTGCTTCATTGGTTAATTGGTAACTCTTGGTTAATTGTCACTTAGGTCTGACAGTGAGTGTGTGGTCCTGCTACTGACTGGGTAACTCTTCAGGATGTGATCCGTCTGTACTTAACAGTAGCATTCTAATGGGCACGAAAGGGAGTGAACAGATTCTAAGGATGGATGGATAGTTAAGTTTGGATTATTTCTTTGGATGATTCTGTTTTATTTGACCTCTTTAAAGGGCCTCAGTTTGTTTTGTTTTTTCTTGCTATTCAAGAAAAATGAAATCCTTATTTGTGATCAATTTTCTTAATTTGACTAATTTTTGATTGTATGTTTTTTAACACTTGTACTCCTTATTCTGTTAGATTTACCAACATTAACTTTGGTCTTATTTACTGATAAGCATTCTCCTTCTTCTCTTCCGGTTTGGTTTGCTTTAATAATCAACACTCTATGTTGGAAACCAAGGACAAATCTTGGTCATTAAAAGGTGACGAAAGAAAGAAAAATTGCAAAAACAATCTAGCCCTTGCCCTTCCAGCTTCGTACTAATGCGAGACATAAAATTCCTAAAACTTCTCATTCCAAACAAAGTTTCCCTTAACCTCATTAAGATCTGCAGTTTTTGACATGAAGGGACTGCAGGTCCCAGATTTAAAAGCTGGACGTCAGTCTGTTTATTGCCGTCATTGAGGTGAAGTTTATCTGCAGCTGCTTGAATGTTCCTGCAGCAGAATGTTGACATGAAACATCCTTAAATATGGTTCTGTAAAGTTAATCTCTTGAATACTTAAATCTGAGATTCATAAATGATGAGCAAAAATGTGTGATTGTGATGCTGCTTCTCTTTCTTGACTCACTGAATCTAAAATATGACTGTTTGGGTCAGAACCGCACACATTCTGGAGTTGGTTTTCTTTTCTGGCTTCATAAACCTGCAGCTGATCTTCTGTCTTCCTGTCGGTTGTTGTGAAGGATCCTCTGCCTCACGCTGCAGCGCTGTAAGGTTTGGAGTTGAAAAGCAGCTCTACCACCAACAGAGCTGAATGGTCATTGTGAGGTTCACAAAGGCGGCTGCAGGAGAACACAAGACTCACTCGTCTCAATGGTTCACTTTGGGAGCTCAGACAAAAGCGTGAAACACAGATAGAGGCTCCAAAGGAGGAGCAGCACTCGAGTGGAGGGACTCATCTGCGATTGTGCTCTCTGTTAAAGATGCCATCAATCAGCCCATCAGTCCTGCTCCAGCTGACCTGATTTACATGACGCAGAGGAGCATCAATCATCCGCGAGCTGCAGGAGGGATCGGGGCACCCCACCTGACATCCCACTTTTAGATCTTCAGTCGAACGTCTGAAAGGAGACTGGAGGAACGCAGAACCAGGATCTGCAGGAATGAAAAGCCCTGAAGTTCGACCTGAAGCAGCAGATCCACTGAACATCCCAGAAACGGCTGAGCTTTTCCTCTTATCCTTTATGCTCAAAGTAGGAGGAGCATCATTTTCCTTTGTTTGTTCACCACATTTTCGTCATAAACGCCTGATTAACTGCACCCAGAAGACTACCAGAATAAAAGCCGACTCTGACCGCTGTAGACAATGAAGGACGAGCGAAAATGTAAAAGCCTGAACCCTAAATATAGTTACTTTCAGAGTCTGGGGTAGAGTCAGTCAGATGAAGAAGCTAAAAACACCTGAATCTGTGTGGAGAGACCCAGCTATGCCGACTGAAACTGAAGACGAGGATGAAGAGCAGAGCGTAGAAACCAGGTTAATATCTGGTCAAGCAGAAAAAGTAACCAGACGGTGAGTTGAGGTGAATGACGTGATCTCTGGTGAAAATGGAGGTGAGTTGAAGTTAAAGAAGAGAGAAGAAAAAGTTCCAGAAGACAAGATTCAGAGCAGAACTACAGAAGCACTTACAGAACTAAGTCCATGATGTGGATGGGGGACAGGTTCACTACCTGGAGCAGCCTCTGCCTCCCATGACACTGTCAGCTTCCAGCTTTGGGTGAATGATGCGGTTGTACATACATTTATCAAACATTTGCTTTAGTGATTTTAACTTCTCTTTCTTTAATCATCTGAAGGCTGTGAGGAGCTGATATGATGCAGATACTTGAACAAACTGGACGATGGAGAGTCTGACATTAGTAAAAACTGGTCTATCCAACAAATATGAACAGATCTTCAACATCTTCCACAGACATACCAACCTCCACTGCTCCGTAGATTGTTGCTGTATACAATACTAACATCTGGGCAGAGAGGCTCCACTCTCCCGTTATGTGGAAAAAATATGCAAATTAAAATGAAACAGAAGCTTATTAAATCAACTTTTGTGACAGGTCAGAAAGGGAATCGGAAACTGTGGTGGAAACTTAGATCTGATGAAATAAAGAAATGTTTGTCATGCAGTTTCAAAAGTCTTTGTTCAACAGAGAAAAACCAGACACACAAACATTTATTGAACACTCTAACACCATATTTTTAAAACTTTAAAACTGTAACTTTTTAATATAATTATGAACTAGATATATATATTTACCTGTGATAATACTAGTGTGAATGCTGTAAGCTGAATTTGGCGACTGAAGATTCTGAAATTGATAGCTGAAAACACTGAAGCTGAAAGGCAGCTAAAATGTTAGCTAAAGGCCAAATTAACCTAAACAAAAAACTAAAAAAACAACTTAGGTTTACCAAAACAGCTAGCAGAAGGCTGAAAGAAATTGCTAAACTTCAAAATAGCCCAAAACTGGTAGCGTGTAAATATTAGCCTAACTCCAAAACAGTCTAAAAGCGTTTTTTAAAAAGCCTAAATTAGCCAAAACAACTAGCTGACATATTAGATCAACATCAAAATGGACTAAAAAATCTTAGTGAATGATCAAACAGTCCAAAAAGTTAGCAGAATGCCAATTTATAAAGCTTTAAAACTGTAACTTTTTAACATAACTATGAATAATCAAAAGGCAGGAAAATGATTCCAGAATAAATCAACTTAAACCTTAAATAACTTTCAATATTTTACTCTCCATAAAAATATGTTTTGTCAAAATTATACAAGTTAAAAATAAGAGCAAGATAACCTTGGGATATTAACAATATAATAGAATGACCCAGAGGGCCGAATCCGGCCCCTGGGCCTTGATTTGACAGGTGTGATCTTGGTGACGCTGGGTTGAAATTGGCAACTGGACTTAAAATCTTCTTTGAAACATTTAGCTTCTTTGCATTCATTCATCTACAAAGACAATCAAATTAGTATTTTTAACACTCTGTCTTTTAAAACTGTAACTTGTCATCAGCTATCTTTTTAATTCATTTTTTGAATACTTCTTTTATTTATTCTTGAAGTAAATGAACTCTTTCTCTGGTCAAAAACCAGATGAAGTCAAAGATCAGAAAACTGATTTGGATATTTTAGTTGAAACAATGATGGCTGACGTAACATCTGTTAAAAACTTTTCTTGTGTTTCATTTAATGGTTTTTGATGCTTTGAGATTTGAATTTTGGTTTATCTTTTTTTACTCTAATTAGATATAAAGCATTTAAATGACAACAAGTGACATTTATGTGTTGTAATCTTCATCAGGTAAAAGTTCAATAATTTGAGGTTGAACAAACTTTTCTCTTAAGTAGAAATCCATGTTGTGTTTTTATTCAGAAAACAAACAGATCAGCTGCTTGTTTCTTTCTTCCTCTTGCATCAAGTGAAGAAGAAACTTCTCGTTTCTGTCAGAGCGGCCGGACCGAGGACGGAGCGCTGATTATTCCTCCCTCTGAGTCCTCCCATCTGTCCCACTTTTCTGAAGGCCTGAGCCTCTTTCACAGAAGCTGACGGGACCCTGCAGCCCACAAACACAGGGCTGGTGGGGGGGGGGTGCCTCTACCCCCTCCTCACTTACACACACGCACAACCCCACGGCCCCCAATTGTGTCCCTACACACCAAAGCACTCTTCTATAGCTTTTTGATTGGCTTTCAATCCTCACACCGACTAGTTTCTGCATGGGAGGTGTGCGTCTGTGTGTGTGTGGGGTGGGCTTACTAAGGAGATTTAGTGGAGGGGGTGGGACGCGTGGTGGGGGGAACAGAGGTGATTTTTCAGGGAGAGGAGGAGGAGGTAAGTAAAAACTAGGACAGATGGGGCTGATTGTTGTTCTCTGCGCACATTAAGAAGGGAGACATCTGCAGAGAGACACACAACATGGAAACACACACACACACACAATGACTGTTGTGTTTCATTAATGCAAACACCTCACAACATTACACAAGTTTAATAAAACTTTGTGTTGTTTCTGCAACATAAAACTGCACATGAACACACACACAAACTGTGTTCCTACTTTGTAATGTCACACACACACACTTGTTAATGCCATACACATGCAAAGAGCATGTTCCATCTGACGCCACGGCAACAGGAGATGCTGCTCCCTGATTGGCTGGCAGGTGTCTGGCTGCAGCATCACACTCGTCCATCCGTCACTGAGTGCGGGTCAGAAGTCAAACACGGCTCAGTTGTGATTCACAAACGCTTGTTAGAATCCTGCTTTAAATGGACGCTTCCCTCTGAGGGAATTCTTCACATCACCATCCAAAAACGTCTACTTTTTTCTGGAAAAAAGTTTTTCAAAAGAGCAGAACTTCTACATCCTGTTGTTGTTTCACTTTTCCTGAGGTGTTTGTTTGTATATCGCTGCATAACAACAAGTCCAAACACTATGTATGTCATAAATGTATTTACTTTAGCTCAAATATTAAAGATCTTACTCACTTAATTTAGCTGGGAAACTATGACGCCCCCTACTGACAGAAGGGAGCACACATACATGCAACATGATTAATAATAGAAAAAATCAGTTTTTTCAGTAAACGCCTTAAGAGGATTTTAGGTTATTTTTGTTTTTTACAAATTAGTGCTTTAAGCTTTAAAATAAATGAACTCCTAAGATGAACCAGCATTTAGTCTGCACTGAAAAAAAAATGGGGGGGGGGGTATTTATTTTTATTTTTTTCGGGACAAATATCATTGACATTTCTTTGAACAGCTGAAGTTAGTTCTTTTTTTGGGATATTTATACTTTTAAATATATATATATATATTAATTACATTTTTGTTTTTATTGGATTGATGGAGAAAATGTTTGAAGTTTTTCTGTAAGTGGAACCGTTAAGACTAAGGAAAGTTAGAAAAAGTGTAAGTTAAGTTAATATGTCACAAACTAAATCAATTACACTTATTTATATATACGAATATATATTTATCATTAATGGTCAAATTAACTCATGCTAATGCCTGTTTGCTTTATTTTTTGCAGGAAAAGTAACTAAACATTTATATTTGAAACTATTTCCTCTTTAATACCACACATGTAGTATCAGTACTTTAAAACATTAAAACTAAAATCACAATATTTAGACAGTGTAATTCACATGTATCAAAGTCAACCGCGGGGTAATTATATCTGGCCATCCGGATCATTTTGTATTATTATTAATATTATTAATGGGTTGTATAATTGTGACAGGATGTATCTTATAGAAAGCAAAATCTTTGGGGATATTTATAAGTTTAATTATTTAAATAAAATGACAGACAATAAATACATTTTTCATTTAACATTCACTTTATTTCTAACTTGCATATTTATGACAAAATATATTATTACGGAGAGAAAAAATGTATTTAAATTTTAAGGTGATTTATTCCAGAATAAACATTCCTGTTGGTTTTCATTCATATTTATGTAAAAAAAAGAAATTAAAGTATAAAGGTTTTAACAAGTTAGTTTATTATGTGTTCAATAAATGTTTATCCTGTTCGGGTCGCGATCTACTGGGTGTTTTAGGTTTTGGCCCCTTGTGTGATTGATTTTGACACAAATGCTGTTACTACACTGTGAAGTTTGACTTGTTTTGTACAATATGTCAGAAATCCGAATATAAATCATTTATCAAACATACTGTCTGCATGAGCTGTTTCTGACACACGTCATCAGAAGATCAGCACAAGTGACTGAACACGACAAACACATTTGCTTTTTACAAAACTGCAGCATGTTTTCCTGCAGAGAGGTCACATTCTCTCAGTCAGAGTCATGAAAAAAATCTGGATTAACTCAGAAACTGTCCAACCTGTTGCTGCGTTTCCTGCAGGAGAACCTGTTGAGCTAACTGTTGCTGCGGCAAAACCAGAAAAAAAGGGAAAAAGAAAGAATCTTTTGACTGTGAGCTGGAGGAGAAAAGAAAGAGAGCAGATGGAGGAGAGGAGCAACCCAAGAGCCTGCGCAGGTCGAAGGTCGCGGCATAGACGAGCAGTGTGCTGGATTTAATGTGAGCCTGCTTTCCTTTTTGTCTCTGCACGTTTTGTTGTGTTGCTCGGCATGCGCACACATGGAGCTCGCGTGACAAAGCAGCGGGATTACTGCCGCTGTTGGAGCGCTGAAGGCCGCAGGAGGAGAATGCAGATCTGGAGTTGGAGGATGACCTTCGGCGCGTGAGAGGAAGATTATTGGACCAGCACGATTTTGTGTGTGTGTGTGTTGGCAGGGTTTTGTTGTAAACTGGGTCTGCCAGTCTGAACTAATGAGCCTCTCTTTGTGTTTTATGTAGGTTTGCAGACGGGCTAAAAACAAAGACGGATTGGATCTTGTTTGGTTGGTAACTCCCCCTCCAGTGTCAGCCGACCAACAAACAAGCATGTTACAGTTACAGCAGTCATCTTCTATTCCCGCTTCATCCTATGCTGGGTCACGGAGTGGAGGGGGTCGGTCTCCGCTCCTGAAGGTCAAAGAGGTCGGGTTCATCAGTCCATCACATGGTAAAACACTCACACTTCTACTCTTTAACTTATAAACTTTTAAACCTTCTTTTAAAGCATGATTTTGGATTTAAAGACCTTCATGTCCCGTTTTTGTTTACATTCCAGAACACGGTTGAAGTTGAATACCTCCTCCTGCAGGGGGAGCTCTCATATTTGACAGGCTCCGGCTCTAAATTGACCATCCTCACTGAGGAAAAACTCACACTCCAAACCTTCACATACCAGTCTCGCCTGCCAGGTTTGGTATGAGTGCACCTTAAGGAGCTTCAAACAAAAGCTGTGGAAATTATGCAGAGTTTCCAGAGGTCAGCAGCAGCCGTCCTGTAACCAATGGGAGTCGTCTGCCGTACCTAGACCGCTCCTCGATCGTACCTGAGCTGTAACGCTTACTGGGAGCCCGGGGTTGGTCCAACCTGTGAGTCCCACTCTTTACTGCGTTCACATGGTAGTCCAACCAGATTACTGTTCAGTGTATGTAAACGCATGTCAGAAATGAAATGAACTCTGTGAAGGTTAATTCACTGAACTGAACCGTGTATTTTAGTTTTACAATTCAGACAGAAAATGTCTAAAATCCATCTTTATCTTTCATGTTGTTTTGACATTTTTAACTTTGAAAGACAAAGGAGCCAGAAGTGCAGCACAAATCCTAAAATAAGTCCTCGAAAAAAATGGGCGGAGTTAGAGCACATACAATAAATACTGTATGTTATACAATAAAAAGTGTTATTCAGTATATATTTTTTACAAGTTTCACTTCACTCTGTTAGTTCTTCCTCTATTTGGACACATTTGACTAAATAAACTAATGACTCTTTATAAAAGAACCACTGTGAATAACGTTATGAGAACGTTAAATTTTTATTTCCCTGTGAATTTTTCAGACAGATCTGTTCTTTTCAGGCTTTAAAGTGTGTGATGATGCTGCTGCTCTTATCCAGATCAAGACCTTCTGACCGGATCCTCATTCAGACCTCCTTCTGTCCTCAGATCTGGAGGTCCGAGTGTCACCTCTGCGAGGCAGAAAACACAAACCTTTAGTCTGTCTTTACAGCCCAAAGAGGGGCTCTTTGTGTCATCAGCGTTGCCTCACAGGAAGCTTTTGTGACCAGGCTTATAGGGTTGATATTCCCCCTTCGACCTCCAGCCCTCCTGAGGGGTTGTGGTCAAGCCCCCCACCACCGCCGCAGAGTTCAGATCCAAGCACCAACCAGAGGAAGACGGACACGTTTTAACCGAACTTTCTGTAGTCAATAGAAAGTTAACTATCATGACGAGCAAATCAAGAGATGACTGTTAAAAGAAAACAACTGGAAAAATAATAAACACAATAAACCAATCTAACTGACCCTCCTGAAATGCTTAGTATTTGTGAAACATACCTTATTCCTGTTCAGCAGGATAGAAACAAGCATTTTGCCACCAAAACTTTTATTTTAAGTCAAATCCTTCATTATGTATAATCTTAACATGCAAAAATAAATGACAGTAAGGCCCAACTCTCCTCCCTTCTCCCTTCCCCTTCATTTAATAGTGTCTCATATTTCGGACGTTAATTTCGTTTGATGACATCACCAATAATTGCCGGTCCGCTAGCGTTAGCTCGGAGCCTCTAGCGCTTGAATAAAAAAAACAACAGCGGTTAAATACATTTAAAAAGGTCATCAAAAAAAGTCAACAAAAAGTGTCTTAAAGTGTCTAAAGTAACAAACATCTGTTTGTGCTGGAATCTATTGAAGACAGGACACAACTGGAAGATATACGGTATTCTGATTCTAAAATGAACAGAGCAGACTCTTCTTAGACAGGGCTGTTCCCCACCTTGTGATGTCACAACGTGAGGACTTGCTTGTTTTTGTGGATTGGGAGGGGCTGGTGCTCAGAGAGCAGAGTTTTAGAGGAATGCTCAGAGTGAATGGATCAAAATACATAAACATAAATTTAGGTTGTTTTTCAATCCCAAAGCGGTATTATCATTGAACATTATAATACACTTCAAAGCTCAAAAAGTTGATTTTACAGGACATAGGTCCTTTAAACCTGAATACAAATGACGATTTCCCAGTCTCCTTTGAACATTTTAGCTGAAAGTATGTAGAACTTTCAAGTGTTCCAATGGGGTTAAGCATCTGAGGGACTTGAACATATCATTCCTTTGAGAACCATATTTATGAACCATAACACTACTTAATGAAACAAATATAGAGTTTAAAAACATACAGAGATGTAGAGTGAGTGATATAATGCATTCAGACTTTGTAACATGGTTATGTCTGAATGAAAGAGGGAGGGAAACACGGTTAAAAACATGGAAAATGAGGATTTTGTTTATGCTGCAGCCAGAGTTCCATAAAGAAACAGTAGAGCAGTTAATATTTGATCGAGATAAGTGTTGAGGTGTAGCAGAAGATTAAGTTTCAGTTTCGGCTGCAGCTCGACGCCTCAGGATGTTGCTGGGCTCAGTGAACTGCATCCCACACTCAGCTTACCATCTCCACACTTCTGAGGCCTGTGTGTGTGTGAGTGTGAGTGTGCAAAAGTGTGTGTGAAAAGGCTGTTTGTGCCGAGGAGATGCTTTTTCATTCAGACTGGCAGTGAGAATGAACTTAATCCTCTAAGCTCTTGTTGGGGCTTGTCCCTTCACTCCCCAATGAGCAGAAAAGAAGCTGAAAGTTACAAAATTTGAAACATGAAAATCCTCCTCCAGCTTTGAAAATGCAGACACAGAAATTATGAAAAGGAACATTTCCAAAGCTGATGTGAATGTAGCACTGTTAAAAACTTGTTTTCACTGCATTACACAAGAGAATGCGCTAATGCTAAGAGTTAGCTTCTATGTGGATGAACTGCACCTGCTGTGTTGCAGATCTTAAATAGATTTTTGGAGAACATCTTTAGGGCTGCTGTGAAATTTAAGAGAGCGGTCCCCGGTATTGGTCTGTGGGTGCGGCGGCTAGTCTAATGGTTTAAACTTAATTTTTCCCTTCTCCCTTCCCCTTAATTTGAAGTGGCAGTCGTGAAGTCAAAGTCGTATTTGGGATTATTATTTTAAAAATTTCACCCTCCAAACTGATTGGTCCTGAGTCCACCGTCGTGAGGGTAAACCGGGTCACGTTAAGAAGTGATTTTATTCATGTTGGTGAAAATCACAGAAGTTTTCATTTAAATGTAAGTAATGACTTTTTGTAGTAGCATGACCTTTTAAAAGTTATAAAACCGCTGTTGTTATGTATTTTCAAGCGCTTAAAGCTCTGGGCTAAAACTAGTGGACCGCTGATTGTTGATGACGTCATCGAATGACAGTCACATCCGAAATATGAGACACTATTTTTTCCTAACCCTCCGTTTGGAGAGCTAAATGAAGGGGAAGGACTAAGGGTAAGGGAGAAGGGAGAAGGGAAGAATTCGGATCGGTTCTTTGTCTTTATGGTAAATTCCCCCTCAACGTGCTAACCAGACCCTAACTTTAGCCGTGTCTGAGTTTTAAGGTGAAATGGATACATAAAGCAAAATAAAACAACTCAACCATTGTAAAATGGTTATCTTCTTAATATACGAATCAACGTGAATCCACCATGTCTCCACCTTTAGTATCTGTGTTTGTGAAACAATGGAGTTTCTGTCACCACATATTACACAGAGCGGCTCCTGCTATGTGAGAACAGAACAGAAAACGTAATTTTCGTTGGAGTAGATCTTTAAATCTTCACGTCAGGAAACTCTCTCAGCAGTTTCACCATCTCACAACTTTTAAAAACTCACCTTTTTTCTTTGACTAGCTTGCATTTAAACTTTCTTTGTGTTTTCTTAGAGATCCAAAAGGATCTCCTGAGCTGATTGACTCTAAAAGAGAGAATGAAAGTGATAAAGAGCTTATGGAGAAGATCCAGACCTATCAGTGTGTTCATAGAAGTCCTCTGGAAACAGCAGGCGTCTGACCAAAAGGAGTTTGTGAAACAACAGCTGAGGATCAGAACGTACAGGGAAACTTGCAAGATGTCTGACGTTGAATGATGCAGAAAGATACAATGACCATCATTACTGAAGTGTTTGTAAGAGGGATCAATTTTACCTTCTTAACCTCTTAAGACCCAAACTAATATTTGAGCTAACCAGCTAAAGATGTAGTCACAGGGCCCCAGTCAGGCAGAATTCACTGCTGTGAAAATGTCACTCAAAATGTGATTTCCAGTAGGGCTGGGTATCAGTTATAATTTCCTGAAACGATTCGATTCAGGTTCTTTCTGATTCTTTCGATTCCTTAATTCAATTCAATTTTAAGTTTACAAATTTCTACACATTTGTTTAGAAATACATTAAAAATCTACTATTTAATTTGAATATATTTATACTAATCTGATACAGTTCACATATTGTAAAGATTATTAGTAAAATAGAGAGATTGTTACTAGTGGTACATGGATTCTCAAAATAATAAATTCTAGCCAAAATGTGCTTGTCCAGGAAGATGTTTCTTTGGCCACTAGGTGGCGATTGTGCTATAGAATTACACTTTATTCAAGAAGAAGACGACAGTATAAGGGAAAAATAAATGTTTTAGACCTTAACGTTACTTTAAAAATTATTTCCGTAAAAGAGTTTGGGAAATTAATCCCTGGAAGTAAATAAAGATGTTTATTTAGTCAGCAATGTATTTTTTGGTCAACCGAACGCTATGGAAATTCTATTGAACGTTAGCATCAAAATAGCGGATTTTAGCTGTATGTGCTAAATGGATTTCTATCTTTTGTGAATCGATTATTGATCTATTAAGCCTAAATCGATTCAAATCAATTAATCGATTTTTTTAACCCAGCCCTAATTTCCATTTACATGGACGCCTAAGAGGTTAAAAGAAATTTATTCCTAAATCCATTAAATTTAGCACTTTCTTACCGACTCACTGTTTGGCGTTTTAGTGTGTTTGTAAAAGTCTAAAGTAGCTTTTTTCTTTACTTCTAGTAAAAATAACCCTTTGAAATCTGAATGAAGAAGTTAGAGACACTAAGAATAAATGCGTCAGAATTTATAGACAAAAACTTCTTATCACTGCAGTGTAAATGGAGCTCAAAATGAATTCTTGAGTCTAAATCAGAGATATTTCCTTTAAGGTAATTTGATTTAAAAAAATGGTTCTTGTCATTTATTCCTTCTGCTCTGCTCTTCCTTTGTGATTCCTCTCTGATTTGTCGTTTACAGATGCAGAGTTTATTGTTCACTTCTTATGTTTTGAATTAATATTTAGCTCATCCTGTAACTATTCTTTATCTTCTTTTTACATTTTTTTTCATTATTTACCATTTTTTCAGACTGAGCTGCAAAGTATCATTGAAAACTTGTACAGGGAAACCTGTTGACATTAAAGCCTTTGAATCTTGAATCGTTTCCATTCAACACCACCAGAGCTGAAGCATTAGAAATGAAATGATGACAGAGACATCTAGTGGCCACATGTGGTAGTACACAGAGATCTGGAGTGCTCTGTTTGACACTGATTCATTTTTTATTCTACTGGAGGAATTTTCTTGTAGGACAACTGTTTTGTGCTTCCTTAAATTAAATAACAGTTATAGGGGTGTAAGTACTTAGGTACAGGAAAATTCAAGTTTACAGATGTAAATAAGTGTAAGTCAGTAACATTGACATGTATGTACAGTTGGACAGAGTAGTATGGAAAGTACCTCACCTCTGGCTCCGATACGAATGCAGTCGCAGTTGTTTCCGTGATATGAGCGCCGTCTTTTGGAATGAAAGTACATAAGTGCTTAAGTACGTAACTGAACCTAGGTCGGTAACATTAAATGTATATACAGCTGTAAAGTACAGCTGTGATGTTACCTCCAGCTCCAGGAAAATGAAGAAACTCAGTCTCAGTTTTTCTGTGTTACAGGCACCGCTATTTGCAGCGTAACTACACAAGTACTTCAGTAAGTGAACATGGAAAAATAGCTATGTTACTTAGTGTATGTAATTAAGTAAGTAAGTGTACAGAAGCAGGTAAGTGTCCGTAAGTAATTTAGTAACTAAATGTAATTCATTAAGTACAAAAGTAACTAAGTGTACAAAGGTAATTACTTAAGTATGCGTACAGAAGTAAGTGTACGTATGTAAGTGAATAGCTAACTAACTGTGAGTAAATTATTATCTGAGAAACCAAGTGTACGTAAGTAGGTACTTCAGTAATAGTACAAAAGTAATTAAGTGTATGTAAGTAACAGTGGAATGTATTAAGAACTGGACAGAGCCGTTTTGACGTCACCTCAGGAAAATGCCGCTCCACCAACACCTGTCGCAATTTTTCTGCAAAATAGGTGTTTAGAGAGCAACTGCTGAGTAAGTGCTTGAGTAAGTACATAGAAGTAAGTCTGTGTACTAATGTAAGTTACTGAAAAATGTTGAGTTGTGTTTCCTGTAATCATAAATATTGTTAGTATACATGAGTAAAAAGTATGCATAAACATAACTAAGTACATGTAGTGAGTGTACGTAAGTATCTAAGTGTAAATGAAAAGGTAAGTAAGTGAACTTAAGTAATTAAGTAACTAAGTGTTAGTACTTAGGGACAGAAATATTTAATTGTAGATGTGTTATTAAGTGTGTCAGTAACATTGAACACATTTACTTTGGACAGATCAGATTTGATATCACCCATGGAAAATGCATTACTGTGCAAATATACTGTATATATTGTACATTTAAATAGAAAACAGAATACATGCATATATCTGAAGTTTGCTTTTTACGTGCTGCTTCTCATCAGCCAGGAACTCTGAAGTCTTCCACCTGTATGGATCTCCATCGCTTCTGTGTTCACCAGCAGTTATTCAAGGCCACAAACTACCTTTTTAGACCAAAAAGTGAATTATAAACAGATCTAAGGATGACCACGAACTTATCGCACATTTAGACGCCTACTTTATCTCTTGCCTGTGGTAGGATGATGTCATTCCTCTGAAGTTGAATGCTAAATTTACTGATGCCATTGAACAGATCTGCAGTAAAATGTCTAAAGGCAACAAAAACTGCATCTCCCATTGATTTCTTAAACCTTTATCGTACCACAACAAAAGTTGGTTACTTTCAACATTGGATAGTGCTTTAAAATCAAAGTCAATAATAATAATTTACTTGGTTTGAGTGAAATGAATATTATTAAAGAGTACACTCTTATTTGTATCTCGACCTGCGATGTCTGCATAGGGGGAGGAGCCTGTGAAATGATCCATATGTTGGTACACAGCAGTGAACTTAAAAAACTTGAAACATGTGGGAGCCACCTTGTCCCCCTCACCCTGCCCGGCATCACCACATTTACCCCCAATTCAGCCCCTAGGACCCTGAAATGACACGTACCAGATTAAATGTAGAAGTTCGCACAATTGCCCCATAATTGGAAGAGGCAAGCAGACCCTTTTTGGCCCACAGATCATTAAAATCTCAAGTAAAAAACATTAGTCCATCAGCAGGACTCCAGCAAAACGTAGCAGACACCTCCAGGCCTTGGCATGTCAGAGCCAGATGCCCGCTGGACATGGCATCACTTGTAGATCCAAGGTTCAAAACCCAACACACTGATGCTGCTAACAGAAGACAAAGTGAAGAGAGAGCTGTCACTGAGCTGCAACCCCTGTCTCCAGAACCAGAGAGTCCAGAACCGTCCACTTCCATGCTCCAGAGTGGTCCCATTACAAATAAAGTGAACACTCCTCTGTGGAACGAGAAGATCCATCTGTGAAGGAGATGTTGAAAAGGAACTACATCCTCTAGAATGGTGGAAGGTAAAATGAGGTAAACTTTCCCGCTTAAACTCAAACACGTTTTGCTGGAGTCCTGCTGGAGCAGCTGATGGACTAATGTTGTTAACTTGTGATTTTACTGATCTGTGCCAAAAAGTGTCTGCTTGCCTCTTCATTTGTTTTATTGCTTCAGAGCTGCTACAGGGACTGGTCCTCTCTAGTGGAGAGGTTCATCTCCCTGCGCTGCAGAACGGAGAGGTTAAGGGGCGGGAAACCCGCAATCCTCCAATCAGGAGCCAACCGCCCTGCCACTGCACCATGTGTAGGATAGCGGAAGGGTTACCACGAGATAAGAAAAAGAAAAACAAAAATAAAACTGGGGAGAGGCTTTTTTTTTAATTATTATTATTGTCTTGATGACAAAAAAAGCCTTGAGAAAGTTTTGGGCTCGAGCATGCAGCCACCCACCCCACCATGGCTGTCTGATGTCAGGTGCCTGATTGGCACCCGACATTTTCATCTGCCAATCAGGGGCTATGAAATATAAAATCTGACCTCCTGATTGGCAGATGTGACGCAGAGACCTGTCAAACTTCAGATATTTCAATTTGCCCTCGCCGCCAAATTGCTGCTGCTGCCAAATCGCGGCGCAGCAGAACAGTGTTTTTCTTATGTCCTCCAAGGTTGATATAACACAAAAATGCAATCATTTTTTCATTAATTCTGGTTTAGAATTGGTAAAGAATATGCCTATTACTCAGGATAATCCACTGAAATCCATTTAATCAAACTACCCTAAAATGTTGTCTTTTTAGCCCCCTGGGAATCAGAGAAATGAATGATATAAATGATTAATTAAAACTATCTGCTACAGGATATGATGGTTTTTCTGCTTTTCTTGTAAAACAGATTAAACATTCTGTAGTAAAACAATGACCTCATATTCTTTCACCATCTCTAAGCACAGGTGTTGTACCCTTAGACTGTATATATATGAATAACAGTCTTATATATACAGTCTTTTGTCACATTTTTACAGTCAATGGTTGTACCAGAGGAGCTAAAATGTCATTCCCTTATTTAAATCAGGTGACAGAGAGTGTTTCAATAACTACACACCCATACCTGTTTTACCTTGCTTTTCAACATTTTGTAAAAGGTTGATTATACCCACTGACAACATTGAACATGACACCCTCCATTTCTATCTNCAACCTGAACTTCCCCTTCTCTTCCAGCTCACATCCTACCTGTGGAGCATACCCACCAACAACATTGAACATAACACCCTCCATTTCTATCTTCAGACTTATCTCTCTATCTGACACTCTTTTTACCTCCACAACACTCCTAACAAACTCCTCCTTTAGGATAACTCCTACTCCATTTCTCTTCCCATCTCCACCATGATAGAACAACTTGAACCCTGCTCCTAAACTACTAGCCTTGCTACCTTTCCACTTGGCCTCCTGGACACACAGTTTGTCTACCTTTCTCCTCTGCATCATGTCCACTAACTCTCTACCCTTTCCTGTCATAGTTCCAACATTCAAAGTCCCAACTCTCAGTCCAACCCTAGGGAGTTTCCTCTTCTCTCTCTCCCTACGAACCCGCCTTCCTCCTCTCCTTCTTCCACCAACAGTAGTCCAATTTCCACCGGCACCCTGTCGGTGAACAGCACCGATGGCGGTCATTGTTAACCCGGGCCTCGACCGATCCGGTATGGATTTCGTAGGTCTGATTCGCATATTTGATTTGGCAAGATTTTACGTCGGATGCCCTTCCTGACACAACCCTCTGTATTTATCCGGGCTTGGGACCGGCACAATGAGACCCTGGCTTGGGCCCCCTCGTGGCTGCATTGATCCTATCCAACCTGGTCACTCGCCAATGAGAACCTCAGCATCTTCATCTCTGCTACCTCCAGGTCTGCTTCCTGTCTTTTCTTCAGTCCCACTGTTTCATGGCTGCTCTCAGTAAAAATCACAAAATCATCTGCAACCATCACAGTCCATGGTGAATCCTGTCTAACTGGAAAATAAAACTACATTTTTGTGCAACTCAAAATGTTAACTGTGCTTTTATTCATCTATGAACATTACTAACATGAAATATAGACACAACAGATCAAAGTATTCATTCATCCTTTTTTCATCAATCAGAAGATATGTTGTGATATTTTTCTACAGGTTGTTTAGTAGAATGACTTCAGAAAATATAGGTCATGTTTTAGTGTGCCACCCCAAGATTTAAAGTGTCCCCCAGTGGCGCCTTCAGAAATTTTTCCTGGGGGAAAAAAAACATAAAAGCTATTGAAAAAAATGTGAATATTTACACTAGAAATTGACTAAAATTAGAAAAAAGAATCAAAAGCTAGTATAATCTGTTGTTATAGTTATTAATCTGTTTTTATTATTTTAAAGGGTTTTGGTTTGATTTGGTGCAATACTTTAAGAGATATTGAAGAAACATTCTGTAATTTGTTGACGTCCCTAAATATGAACAGAGCGCATGTCTGTTGAATATCCAACCTAAAACTAACTTCACCGCAGTAGCAAACTCTCCCTTTTATTGGCTCCACCACACCCTTTTGGCAATCAAGTGCATTGCCAACACATTTGTAGCAGGTGCAACCCATTTCATTCTGCTACAATCAGAAGACACAATTGAGAATCTGCAAGAAAATAATTTCAAACAGAAACGACTCCAGAACCAACCTGTGTAATTATGAGAGCAACTTTCTCCAGAACAGATCAGATACTGACATAAGAAACCAAATCTGGTTCACAAAGATGAGATATTTGGTATTTCTAAATGCCAACTTTTACCATGATTACAAACCTTTTTTTTTCTTTTCACTTTGACTATTATAATTAGTGTTTTGGGTTGCAGTTGCAGCGTAATTAGAAGTTGAGTA
>NC_050521.1:4414380-4415388 GCF_002922805.2 Oryzias melastigma | reverse complement strand
AAAAAAAAAAAAAAAAAAACGACTTAAATATCATCGTGGGAGACCCAGATCACTGGCAAGATCTCTGTGTGAGGAGCTACAGGACTCCAATCTCTCAAAAGAACCATGACAGGAGAGGATTTCCTATGTAATGGTTTACATTTTGCAATGTTTTAGATTCATTTTCTCTGTGAAGATTACAGAAAGGGATTGTTAAAATATGATTGTGTGTAGCTTTCTGCAAAAACACAGTCATTTACATTTAGTCTACAAACCGACCCAGCCCCCCATCAGAGAAGAAAACAGTTATGCAGCCCTCACAAGAAAAAGTTTGGGGACCCCTGACCTTAAGTGATGGTTATTTACCAGCACTGACTGTTTCATTCTCGTGCTGTTTCAGCTTCTGCAGCTGAGAACACAGGACTCATATATATATATATATATATATATATATATATATATATAAGAAAAACACTTTAAGTTTGTTAAACTAAAACACTGATTGTTTTGCAACAAACGGAAGCTTTTAAAATTTGTTCTTCAAAGTCCTGAGTTTGCTGCAAAAAGTTGCACTGAATAAATGGTTGAACAAAAAAAACGGAGTCTGTTCTCTTTGGATCATTTAATCATCTGAATAACAATGAATAAGAAGTCAGACATTTAGAATCATCTCAATTTAGTGAAAGCTAAAGGGACATTTACATGTTTTGTCTGTCAATCTTCATTTAGATTCATCAGAGTACACTGACCTCTACTGGTGTATAAGAGTTCTGCGATCATCTGCCAACCTCAAAAACACCTTTAAGAATGACTCATAAAACATTCGGTAAGTTTATAATATTCATTACCATTAGCTTTTGTTACTCCCCAATTTAGTCTAGGGGTCCAGGGCCTAACATAAAGGTAAATTTAAATAAGTGTGCAACAAAAAACACAACAAAAGTCTCCATAAAAAGTATAACAATATTTATTTACAATAACAAAACACCTGGGGCCCGTTTCAAGAAGCAGGTTCAACAAATTTAGAGT
>NC_050521.1:4411119-4413352 GCF_002922805.2 Oryzias melastigma | reverse complement strand
TTTGGAGAAAATTTGAGACGTTTATGCGCGCCTTATGGTCGTGAAAATACGGTACATAAAAATATTTTGTCAAAATTATACAAATAAAATAGAAAATTATAAATAAAAAAATATCTTATATTATAAAATTATACAAGTTAGAAAGGTAAAAAAAACATATTTTTTTTTACTTGTCATTTTAAATAAAAAATAAACTTGTAAATATTTTAAAAGATTTAGCTTTCCATAAAATGTATCCTGTCAGAATTATACATTATATAGGATATCACCTATTCTGGCAACACTGGAGGTCAGCAAGGGCTGCTAATGCACTGTAAGATGGGATTTGTGGTTAATTTTGTAGTGATGGTTGCAGACACACTGGGCCTTCTGTCAGATGTGGCAGAGCAAGGAATTGTGGGATATTGTTTCCTTTGCCTGTCTGGGCAGATCAGGGTTTAGGTGTGGGTTTTGTCAATGTGTTTTTTTGTCTGGTTGTTGTACTCTGTTTTGCCCTCAGTTATTTTCTAGCTACGAGCTAGAAAAACAATGCAGCAACGTGCATCTTGACCGAACATTTTACGTGCTTCCAACATGAATTTCCATCAGTTTTTGTGCAGGTTGAATGTGAATACGTGCGATTAACATCGGCCATGTTTTAAAACATGAAACATTACTAAAAACATACATCAAGAACCAAACTAGTATGTCTCTCGTGAGTTGCTAGCACCCACTTTAGCACACAGTTCACGGTTCCCAGCCTGATTTCTCTCTATTAAAATGTGATTCCTGTCCTGTGATGATTCCTCTCCATCGGATTATTTTGTTGTCAAGGTTTTTGAAGTCGATTGTAAAACACTGCGTCTCCTTTTGTTACTTTTTCTAACCTCCGTCATTCATTACTCGAGAAGACTCGATCCCTAATGACGGCGCCCGTCTGTCACGCCGTATGTCACGTGACTTCCAATCCAGTAATATATGTCATTGATTACAAGAAAAAACACAGGGGAGGAGGAGGAGGAGCAGCTCGGATTTAAAGTCACAGCAGTCAACAAGCTTTTACCTTCTCGCTCTTGAAGCTTTTCATAAAAGATCGTGATAAAACGATCTCTCAAAAATGACAGATCATCAGCTTTGGAGATCTTAAGATTTTTTTTATATCGTCACATTGCCCACCCCTAATCCTGAGGCATTTAGACAGCAAGAAGGGGAATTAAGTCAAAATGCTGTTTGTTGATTACAGTTCAACAACATTTAACACCATAATTCCCTCCACCCTCAATAGCAAGCTGGAGATCTAGGGCCTTCATCCATCCATCCCTGTGTTTATGGATCACCAACTTCCTTCAAGACAGACCTCATGCAGTACGAGTGGACAATCACCTCCACAGAACTGGAGCCCCCAAGGTTGTGTCCTAAGCCCCCTGCTGTACTCACTGTACACCCTCGATTGGCAACCTGCAATTCCACCTATATTGTGAAGTTTGCTGATGACACTGGGGTGGTAGGTCTGATCTCCAACAACAACGAGAAGGCCTACTTAAAAGAGACTAAAACCCTGGAGGCATGGTGTCAAGTCAATAATCTCCTCCTCAACATCACCAAAACCAAAGAGGTGATAGTGCACTTAGATACAAAGAAGGTATGGAACTACCAGCCCTTATGGGGTCATCTGGACCCCATAAGAGAGCCTGACAGTCAGGTACCTAAGTGTTTACATCACGCAGGATCTCACATGGACCTTCACCACCTCAGGCGCCTAAAGGACTTTACATTGCCCCCAAAGGTGCTTAGAGACATTCTACACCTGCACCATTAAGAACATCTTGACAGGAATTATCCCAGCCTGGTTTGGCAACACCACTAAACAGGACAGGAAAGCTCTCCAGAGGGTGGTGCAATCAGCTGACTGCACCATCCGTACCAAGCTCCCTGACCTGCAGACCACCTACAACAAGAGGTGCTGCACCAGATCCCTCTGTTTTTACCTCTTCCGTTTCTAAACAGGAACTATGACAGTTCTGTGCAACTTCTACAGAGCAATGTCACTTTACACATAAAAAAATGAACACTTTGGAGCACACGGACACTACAAACTTTGCGAACTTGTGACTTTTTGAGAAATTTAAGCAGCTAAATTTTTCTTTTATTTTACCTCTATATTTTACATTTATTGTAAATTATTTTCAGCGAACTTTACCTTATCCTCATGCTGTTGAACAGTCTTGCAATACATTAACTGCATATTATACCA
>NC_050521.1:4389724-4401744 GCF_002922805.2 Oryzias melastigma | reverse complement strand
TTCTTCTGTCTCCCCGTCTGGAGCTTCTGCCTCCGCGTCTTTGTGTGCTTCATTTTCAGTGGCGCTCGGGCTGAGGGGCAGGGATTGGTCAGGGGGCTCTTTTAAATTTTCGGAAGGACTGCTGGTCAATGACTGTGAAGAAGGGTTTGGAGCTGAGGAATCCAACGGGAACAGAGATTATGATACAGACAAAAAGTGACGAGAAAAGAACACTGAAACAAGTTACATTTATCTGTAAGTTAGAACAGAATCCATTTGAGTGAATGGGTCACACCTTTTCTCTTCACATCTTCTCATGTGTTAAGCATCCGTGAAGCAGCACTAAGTGTGGATTTTATTTTGAAACAGCTAAATTCCATCAGTTTACATCAGGGGTCTGAAGCCTTTTATACTGAAGGAGCCATTTGGGCCTTTTTCTCACCAAGAACCACAATGTCGTATTTCACTCTTTTGAAATGTTGTTACTTTTGACATAAATTATCTTTCTTTTTTTTTTAATGAATAAAACCAGAAATTTACAAAGAAAAGGTAAATTGTTTTGACAGAGGGAAATATCACTTCCTTTCAAAATAAAAGACCTCCTTTTCCACATACACTGTTCACCTTTGCTGTAATTCCCATGGGGAATTACTGTAAAATTAACAGTAAAATATTTTAAACTAATGTTTGCGGTGTAGTACTGTAATTTGCATGTCAATGTAACTTGAAAAAATATTATCCCATAGTTTTCACGGTATGTTACTGTTTTAGCTGAAAAAGGTGCAATATGCAGCATGATGATATATTCTGCTATAATTCCCATTGTGAATTACTGTAAAAAGTACAGTAGAATATCCCTGTCGTATGCTTGTAGTGTGTTACAGTAATTTGCATATCTATGCAACTAAATTCTATGGCATACCATAGTTTTCAATGCATGTCACTGTCCTAAAGAAAACAGGTATTTAACACAACACACACAGGAAATACCTCGGACATCATGTCAACACCATTTGGATATTTGTGTTCTGTCACCAGTTAGTGACAGGAAAAGAATTGACAAATTGGTGCAGAGATCTGCCTCTGTTTAGAGTGGTCCCTTTGAGCCTGAACACTGAACACCTTCATTTTTGAATTTCGCATCTCCTACTTTTTATAAGAATCATTAGCTTCAATCTACAGCATTCTTGGACCTGTGGTGACAAATTCAAATCTTTGTTGTGGGATCAATCAAATTCAATTCAAATCTATTCTATCCTATTCTATTCTATTCTATTCTAATCTATTCCATTCAAGTGTATTCTAGTGCATTCTATTCTATTCTGATAATTTTCTAGAATGATGCCCATGGATTTACACGGTCTCCGTTGCATTGTGTTGTTACAAAAAAATAAAAGAGCTACTAATCACTTTGAGTGTTTACAATGCCTCAGTAATGACTCCCTCAGAATAACACCCTCTGCTACGCAACAAAAGCTTGAGGAGTTTCATTACCAGTACGAAAAAAGTCACAAAAACAGGAAATATGAGTAGATTTAAAAATAAAACTTCTGTTGCAGTTTCAAAATGAAACTTCGTAAAACGATATTTCATATTTACAGTGATGAGCCCACACATCAGTCAGTCAGACAGACACAGTTTATCCCCAAAATATTTATAGGGTGAAGGAGAACATGCAACTGTGGCTAAGATATTTTAATTCGTGACTGGTACCAACTTAAGACTGAGTATTGGTTGAGTATTGGTACGTATCCTTAGTCCACTTGGAAGTGCAGTTCATCATTTTCACCAGACGAAAAGCATGAGGCACACAGACGCTTCATAAAGAACAGAGGAAAACAGTAAGTATCTCACCCAGACTGCATGCCAGTAGATGGCAGTAATTCACTTGCAGGCAGTGCGCATCTGCTATAAAACTGCACAAGAAGAAGTAAATGCTTCCTGGTTGAAACTGCTGGTTGTCTAAATACTGTTGTGTGCTAAATGACTTGTTGAAGATTATCTTCTCTAGACTTTGATATAAAAGGTGTTGTTTTGTGGTTAAGGTGTGAGAATATTTTTTTCTACTTATTTTATGTCCCACATTTTTCAGACCCATTGAGAATATTTATGTCAAGTTAAAACAATCTGTCGGTACCGAATATTGCTAGTTGTGTTACTGAAATTATCCTTAGACAGGAATTGATTTTATTAACTTCATAGAAAAAATGTTTTTTTGTAAATTGTGTGGCTTCTGTGCACACAAATTTATATTGTTTAGTATACATGTTAGACGCCATAAGCACATGGCAAATTATAGATATTCATGTGGAATTGACACTTGTAATGCTACTTTCACAACATTCACTGCCTTCCGTTCCCATATGCACAGGAATCACAGAGGAAGGGAGACCACTGAGGAGGACTCAAAGTTCACAGGTGACCTCAGATGTAAAGTTCCTGGATGTGAGTACGTTGGTCAAAATTTTAAAAGTCTCTGTGCCCATCTGAGATTTCATATTAAAGATGGAAAAAAAAGTGTTATGCCCTTTTGAAGGTTGCTCTAAATATTTCAGAGTTCGAACGTCATTCTCCAGCCATATTTCTCGCAAACATATGCTGTCAAAATCAGTTCATGAGGAAAGACCACAGGAAATTTGTTACGCTGATAGGATCCAAGGACAGGACACTGTAAACACTTTAGAAGACAAAGATTCACAGAATGATGAAGAGAAATTCCTAAATCAATTGGCGATGTTTTATCTTAAAATGCAAGCAAAAATGCTCTTACCAGCCAGCACCATACAGTGCATCATAGAGGAATTCCAAGATCTTCACAGCTATGGATTGCACAATGTTCTTGATAAACTGTCTGACAAACTGCATTTAATGTTCCACAAGCAGACATAGACAATATCATTCAGGAACTATCACAGAATTATCTCCTAACCCTTTACAATAAAGGTGTGTTGAGATCAGACAAAACAAGAAAAACCTTTTTCAAAGAAAACTTCTGTTTCATAGAGCCAAATCAAATCTTTTTAGGATGTGACAGTGCAGGAAAACAGCGTTTTCTTCAATATGTACCAGTAAAAAAAACATTGCCAATACATATCCACAGACATTTGCAGATTTCACAGACAAAGGAGAAAAACTAGGTTCTGGTCACTATTCATTGCTTAGAAGCATCAAATGCAGAGTTGAACATGTTAATCGAGACAATGTAGCACACAGACTCCGTCAACCAAAAAGAATCAGGATTGAGGGTGACTGCATTTCAGATAGTCCTGAAACATCACATAAAGAGGTTCGGTGCCTCAGTGACAGGTACGGTTGTATTAATTGGCAGCCAGTTCAACTTCCTGAAGGGGAAACACAGGGGTCTTTAGAGGACAAGAAAAACACCTTGCTATCAATTTTCCATTCTGAAGGTCTTGAAGCCGTGGATAGATCTGTTGTCAATAGTCTCATGGGCCTCACATATATTTCTTAAAGGCAACTCATCAACAGCTGTCCCTCACTTTTAATAGCTGAAATTCAAGAGCAGTGGCCTTTCTTGTTCACACTGTATGGTATGTCTAGCCACTTTAAACAACTCACTGGCATTGATATTGGTGAACGGATAGAAGGTGAGGGAGATTTGAGCAACAACAAAGTTGCCATAACAGCCGTAGTGCTCATGATGAAGCATTACAATGAAAAAGAAGACTCCCTCTTTCTCTTGGCAGATGTAAGTCATTTTCCTTTAAAGACATTTTTTTTAAATTTAATGCTGTATTTGTCTGATTTGTTATGTTTTGGTCTGTTTTCTTTTAGGAAACATCCACCAAGATGTCTATTGAAGCAGAAAGAAACCTGCCCATCACTCCAAGGCTGATAATACTTGGTAAGAAGTAATACTTGATTACATTCTACCTTCTATTTCAGAGGTATTCTTCATCATCATCACCACAGTTGTAAAACTGAAACAAAGCGCTGAACATTTAAACATTTTCAGCATTATAAAAACAAATAAAATATGTGAATAAAAATGACATCATAAAGGTAAGAACATGATAAAAGAAAACACAAGAGAACAAATTTAAAAGATAAAAAAACATACAATAAGAAACTAAAAAAAAAAGCAACATCTCACATGTGAGTAAAAGCCTTTTCTTCAAACTGGGAGTGATCTGGAATGGAAGGTGAACCATCCATCCATCCAAATTCAGTTCCTCTACAGCTAGATATTAAACGATTTCCAAGCTCTTTTACACTACATGTCACTTTCACCCAACCCTCATGCATCTACTCAGGGGTCCCCAAACCCTGGGCCACAGACTGTTACTGGTCTGTGGGGCAGCTGGTACCAGGCTGGAGAAGGAAAAAGGAAAACACTAAATACATTTGTTCCATTTTATTTACTATTTGATTCTGAAGGACATTTGAACTTGTGAAACTACTGGATTCTCTCCAACGCATCAAACTAATTCTTGACACATGTCAAATAGCTCAGTCACATGAAGAAAACCCATCTGCTTCTTTCTTAAAGTGGTCGTGCCAATCACTAAATTAAAACCCTTAAACTAGAAAAGTGAGCAATGAGGAAACAGAAGAAGAAATGTAAATCTCAAAGAAAAAGATAGCTGCTTTTAACAGAGAAAAAAAAGAAATGTTTAAAGGTACAGGTAAAGCTATAGAGATTTAACAGATGATAAAAATTAACATTTCCATCACAATTTAGGGAAAATTGAAAGCTTAAACATTTACAGAATTTGAAGCCCTTGAACCTCTTACAGGTCAGTCTGTGAAAATATTTTTTGGCCTGTAAAGAGTTAATGTCCACTGCTCTAGCATGCAGACATTCCTGATATGGTTAATTAATGACTAATTAAATATATCATGCCATTTAACAATAAGGTAAATATAGTGTATATAATATGTTTTAATGGTGTGATGTTGCATAACAAAAAACTGTTGCTTTCATCCATTTAGGTAGGAGTTTAATGACTGCCACCAGCTGGATGGTCAGTGCAGAGGGGCGTATTATCTTTGAGCTGGACAAAGAGAACACCTTTGCTGATGCACTGTCGGTCTTCTTTGCATCATTTTATGTGCTCAACCTGGAGTACCAAGAGGCCGCATGCACCACATTGGAGCTGATTCAAAGGTAAGTTTGAACATATACATTATTATTGTTATATGTTGAATTATTTATTTCCAAATGAAATAACAAACATAACTTCTTGTTCTTGCAATGCACTAACTTATTATATTATTTTAGATTTTTTGTCAGGATCAACCCTGAAGAAGGGACAAAATGTACCTCGAAAGTTGGCACGAGCAGAAAGACGGGGAATGTGGTCAAGCGAAAGGTTGTTCAAATTAATCCCCATGTCACAACCTTCCTCCAACGGCTGACGGAATTTGAGTGGAAAACTTCAAATTAGGTATGACTGGTTTCATTCTTACTAACTTGAGTTTAATACAGCAGATACTTCAAGGCAGAATGTGTTCTTAAAGTGTAGTTGTGTCCATTTTTGGGACATATCTGTCTCCACAGATGACCAATCGCCTCAGTGTTCTGGGCAACACGTGAAGAAGCCACCCACCTCAGCACCCTGCAAATAACTGGCTGTATAGTTTAATTCTTTTTTGCAACTGTGTTTATGTATTTTTACCTCTATGTACCACAGTTTATTTCTACCAACACATAATTTGCACGTTTTGAGCTAACTCTAGAGGAGGCTCCCCCTGATTTATGGTGGGATTTTTATTTCAATGTAAAAAGAGAAATCAAATTAAAAGAAAATGAATATCCAGTGCATAATGTTGTCATTTTGATTTTTATATCTTACTTACAATCAAATGTATATGCATGCGTGCATTTGGGTGCATGCTTTCTCTAATATCTATATATATATTTGGTTAGTACGGTATGTTGCTGTTCACTCAGAACATAGTAAATAGCTAATGTTAAAAGGTAAATAACCGCTCGTAGGAATACGGTACAATCTGACAGCTGAGAAATTGCAGTACCAAAAGTGCGCTATAAGGGTAAATTACCAGGAAATTTATTGCAACCAAGTACATTGAATTGAGCTTGCGGTGATGTAACGTTAACAAACAGTACTGCGCATCTTAAGTGATCACAGTATCTTACTGGCAACGCTGTTGCCAGTATGATACCTGAGAGGGTTCTGCAGTGAGTTACCGTGGTGCGAGAGTATTATACAGCCAAAAATCTTACAGTATCATTGCACGAACAACGCTCAGTGGTATGTCACTGTTGACCCAGAGTCACGGTTTGATGCTGGCGATAGTGTTGCCAGCTTGTTACCGTAATGTGGATAGGTAAAGTCTGACAGTGTGGAGTAGAAGTCGTTGAGCTCTTCAGCCAGGCGGTAGCACTCTGCGGGGGGGGGGGGGGGGGTTCTCCTGTAGTTGGTGAGGGTCTGCAGACCTTTCCAAACTGCAGTGGAGTTGTTGGCAGAAAACTGTTCTGTCAACTTTGCAGTATAGGTCATTTTTTCTGCCTTAATCTCCTTTGTCAGCTTGTTCCGATCCCCGCTCCTGTAGGCGTCTTCCTTGTCCTGGTTTAATCGCTTCAGTTTAGCAGTGAACCATGGTTTGTTGTTGTTGAATTTGCAGAAGGTTTTGGTCTGCACACACATGTCCTCACAGAAACTGATGTAGGATGTCACAGCGTCAGTGAGTTCGTCCAGTCCCGAGACAGCAGTTTCAAAGACGCTCCAGTCAGTGAAGTCAAAGCAGGCTTGTAGTTCCATCTTTGACTCATCCGTCCATCTCTTCACGGTCTTTTCTAGCTTAGCTGATTTCAGTTTTTGCCTATAGGTTGAGATGAGATGGACTAGGCAGTGATCTGAAAGTCCCAAAGCAGTGTGGGGAACAGAGCGATATGCGTCCTTTATTGTTGTGTGGCAGTGGTCCAAAATGTTTGAGCCTCTGGTGGGACAGGTCACATACTGTTTACATTTGGGTATTTCAGTTTTAAGATTTGCTCTGTTGAAATCCTCGAGAATAATCAGCAGAGAGACCGGGTGGATTTTTTCAACGTCTGTAATCTGGTCAGCCAGTTGCTAAAACGCCATGTGGTGGAATATACATAGCAACCAGCACAAACGAGGAGAACTCCTGCAGCAACTAGAAGGGTCTACAGTTTATGAAGAAAGAGTCCAACTGCAGGCTGCATGTCCTCTTCAACACTGTGACATCTGTGCACCAACCTTCATTTATGAAGAAACACGTTCCTCCCCCTTTGATTTTTCCGACATCGCCGTGCTGCAGTCTGCAAGGTGCAGCTGGAAGCCCGCCAGATGTAGTGTGGTGTCCGGGATGTGTTCACCGAGCCAGGTTTCAGTGAAGCACAGGGCAGAGGAGCAGCTAAAATCAGAGTTCTTGTTTAGGAGAAGCAGCAGTTCGTCCACTTTGTTAGCCAGGAAGCGGACATTTCCCAGGTGTATTGCTGGGAGAGCGGTGCGTGAACCTCACTGCCTTAGTTTCACGAGCGCTCCAGCACGTTTGCTCCGTCAGTGCTTCTGTCTAAGTCCGCAAACGGTTGCCACGCCTCCGATCACGATCTCCAAAAAAACTACCCAACTGAATAAAAACAGGTGAAAAAAGTCTGGCACTGGATTGCCTGATGTGCAAAAGCTCTTCTCTGCTAAAAATGACCACAAAGGGAGAGCGAAGAGCAGCATTAAAAGGAAAAAAAAAGACAAGTACGAGAGAGCAGTAAGAAGTGACTGAGCGCTATAATGACCGCAATCGCTTATTTCCTGTTTGATCAGTGCGCTGTGGGAACTAGGTGCATGCTTCGCAGTTGTTTGTGTGTACTTCAGGTACCGGTCGGAATTTTCGTTTTCATGCACCTCGATGTTAAACCTGCTGGTGTACGGTGTAACTTTGGTAAATTTATGGTGTGAAGTTTTCAAATGAATGTAATTACTTCTTGCTAATGTTAATTTAAAGTCATTCTTACATTAAAAAAATGTAGGATTTGATGTATGAGTTTAAATAAAAATGTCTAACTTTGAATAACTTTAACCGGGTTGTCAGACAGAAATAATCCATGACTCATTTAATATCATTCATAGGAATTTGAGGAAGCAACATAGCTGCTGCGTTCTGACAGCACATCCAGCACGCCACGTAATGGAGTGAGCAGCAGTGGTGGGACCAAGTAATTGTTTTGCAAGTCAGATTCAAGTCCCAAGTCTTTGTCCTCAAATCCGAGTCAAGTCCCAGGTAAAAATCACTCAAGTCCCAAGTCTTACTATACTTATCACAAAAATGAAAGGAGCACTTTAAAGGAACCCATTAGATACATCAGATCTCAATATGAAGTTGGATATCTATACAAATAACGACAGGGCAGTGTCTTAGGAACAAAAGGATGCCAAGTCTTTTAATGGAAATAAAAGTTTTCAGCCTACAGAGGCCTCAATTGTGTAGACACCATAAAATCAGAGTGAAATGAAGATGTGGCAGGCTAGTCCATTTTTTCCTAAATTTAATTTCTGCTACTCAAAATGCTTTTCAGTATCTTGTGTGGCCCCCACCAGCTTGTATGCATGCTTGACAACGTGGCGGCATGCTCCTAATGAGACGACGGATGGTGTCTTGTGGCATTTCCTCCCAGATCTGTGTGAGGGCATCCCTGAGCTGTTGTACAGTCTGAGGAGCAACCTGCGGTCCCCTTTTTAAAGTGAAAGATGTTCAAATATGAGTTCCTCATCGTTACCAAAACTGGTCATTCATGCGATTACGGAGATTACTGGTTAAATTAGTAACAGATCAAAAACCATTCCTTACTCAACAAGAGACAAAATAACCTTCCTGACATTATTTATTCATTATTTGGAATCATTCAAATAACTACAGATATGTTCTCTCTGTTCTACCGCTGCAGCTGTGTTGCTTTTCTTGCAGTAAATGTTCTCCTATAGTCGCATTTGCTTGAAGAAACTTATCAATTTCCGTCGCCGGAAGTACGTAACTCAGATGTTTGTCCGCGTTGCCATGGTGAATCGTGCTGTCTTTGCTCCATTGATCAGGGCTTTTTATAGTCCCGACGCTCACACCTGATTCTGGTTCTGACAACTTCAAGTTGATTGAATCAAACATTTTCAGCTGTTCTGAAACCGAAAACCCTGAGTTTGGGAATTTTGAGTCCAGTGACTCTAAGTTCAGGTTCGAACTCTAAATTTGTTGAACCTGCTTCTTGGAACGGGCCCCAGAGCGGTGGAAATGTCAAAATCACCTGTGGTCCCTCTGTGATACTATCCCATTCATTTAACTGTAGCCAGCGGTTAGCCGGTAAGCTACCATCAGCTTTCATTCGGAACTTACTTGATTTTGCTGCTCCTAGAGTCAGATGAAGTTGGTCGTTGGTGAGTCTCTGTGAGTAATCATTTCATCCACATGTTCTGCAAACTGCTTTTTGTTAATAATCTCGTAACTGTTATGCTCGAACGTAAAAACACTGGCAAACTGGAACTCCTTTTTTTAGAAGAAGAAGAAGAAGCTAATTGGCTGGCCACGCCAAGGAAGGAAGTTACCTTAAGCAAACAATAGAAAAAAAGAAAGACAAAACACAAAAATGTCCTGCAAACTATACATTTAAAGTGCTGTAAACAAAACAGACATAAATAAACAAACACCTCAAAACATTACAAATCAAAAGGTAAGCAAACAATTTAAACCCGTCTCACTTCCTGTGCCCCACCCTTAAACAGGAAGTCACAGGCTTGGCCACCATTTTGTCCTGTGGGCATCAGGAAGATGAGGAGGTGAGAAATCGCAAAATCAATAAACAACTTTAAACCTGTGCAGTCTGTTTTGTTCCCACTTGATATTTTTAAAAAGTGCTAACCATAAGTGCAAAGTAGATGCAACTACTTTGTCACAATTTTATTTATTTCTTTGGAGGTTGAGTCTGAAACAAATAAAGATAATGCGGGACAAACTACTGTGGACCGCAGGGCGAGCTTTCTCAATAGACCCTTTTCACGGTGACGTCAGACAAAATGGTGACAGGGCAGAAAAAGCCAATAGTTACTTCCAGTGTTTGGATTTAAAACGGCAAAGCTGACAGCTGAATGCAGTTTGACACAATTTCACATAAATAATAAAAGGTAACCTTATCAATTTCAGCAGAAAAATGTACAATATTTATTTAATGAATGTGCTGCTGAACTGTATTTTCATTCCCTGTCTTAGATTGTTCACAAATCTAAATACAAATTTGAATAATCCCTCAATATTTGAGGTTTTATTGAAAATGTCAACAGGTTCTATTTTGGCTGATGTTATTTCCACGTACTTTAAGTGTGATCAGAACAAAAACTGATGGAAATTCATGGTTCAGATACAGTTCTGATCAAAATCATAGAGGATTGATGTTAGAACCACGGCTGAGCTAACAGCAGTTCACTGACCACAGTAGAAAACATTACAACAGGAAGAAGTTTGACTTTAGTGTCAAAGACGCTGGAATTCTCTGACTTTTGTTCTGTTTACAAGGATTATGTGAGAATGGAAATTTAGGAAACTTTTAACTGGTGAGAAAAAATATTCTGCAGCTCCACGTCTCATAGCTAAAGCTAATGCTAGCGTTAGCATTAACACAGATTAGAAGAATAAAATAATAATTATCTTCATAATCAAACAAGCAGCATTCAATAAAGTACACATAACCTTTGTCTAAGTTTAACCAGGTTGTTAAATATTTGATGTAAGGAATTTTAATATAATCGTTTAATTTCGTTAAACTGCACGGTGGCGCAGTGGTTAGCGCTCTTGCCTCACAGCGAGAAGGCCCCGGTTCGAATCCCGGCTGGGACCTTTCTGTGTGGAGTTTGCATGTTCTCCCCGTGCATGCGTGGGTTTTCACCGGGGACTCCGGCTTCTTCCCACCGTCCAAAAACATGCTTCATAGGTTCATTGGTGACTCTAAATTGCCCCTAGGTGTGAAAAGGCAGCAAAGACAACATACACAGGCTTTTTTACAACCTGCCAGTGAAAAGCAGATATACTTACAAGGATTTCAAAGCTAAGACACCCTGGTGAGGGTTTTTTTTTTGCTCTTTAAGGTGATATTTTAGAATCCAGAAATGTTGAACTGTTTGGCATTTCGGTATTTTTTTCAATTGTTTTTAACGTATTTATTTGTATTGCTCTGGAATTCAAATATTTTCTTTAAAATAGCAATAAGCGTTCAACTTGTTTTCTTTCATTTATTTTTTGCACATCAGTTTGTAATTGCTCCATAATTACGTCTGTGCTGTGCCATTTTTCAGCCCAGCCCCACTTGATTGGTTACCTTTGTCATGAGAGGTGGAGGGCTCAGAGCACAATGGCCTGACTGTGTAAAGTACAGAGGAGTGTGTAATTGCACTCGTCTTTGATTACCACTCGTTTGGAGTGGCCTGTTCAATAGCCATTACATGCAGGCACTCCTTCAGCTGCTGTTTAATGGCCCCTTTCCCAGTTTTCATTTTCCCCCCGAACTGCCAAGCTGACAAAAGGCAGAGCCTCAATACCCCCTGCTTGGGTCCTTTCTCTCAGTGCTCCCGATCAATCAGCGGGCCAGCAGACACGCTCAGCAGACAGCTTCTTTAAATAGAGCTGTGACAGACTGCTGCGCTGCCTCTGAACAGCTAATGGAGTACAAGTGTTTTTAAGAGGACTGTTAGAGCTCAGCTGTAACGCCTCACAAGCTCAGCAATGAAAAAGTGCAATTGTTCCCCGATGTTGAAACTTCTTTATCTTTGTGAGGAATATTAACACAATTATCTTCGTTGGACCTTAAATAACATAACGGCAAATCTAATTGACGCAAGACTTGAATGCAGTAGTATAAACCTGGAGACCCGGAGACCGCCAACAACACTCTCAGGACCGCATTTTCAGGACCGCGTTCTCAGGCCCCTGGCTTTTTTAACACAGTGCCCTGTGCCTCGTAAAGTCTTCAGAAAGTAACAAAACAAACTCCAACCAGTAGGGGGCGCTGTGGTAGAAAAGCCTGGGTCCTGAGAATGCGGTCCTGAAAACACTGCTGG
>NC_050521.1:4379144-4389716 GCF_002922805.2 Oryzias melastigma | reverse complement strand
CATTTTTACTATTTCTTTTGATTGTTTCTTTTAATGTTTTATGTAAAGCACTTTGAATTGTCCCTGTACATGAAATGTGCTACAAATAAACTTGCCTTGCCTTACTTTAGCCTTGATAACCAAGCTAATTTATCATTGCTGTTTTCCAAGTTCTCTCAATCAGGTTATTATTTATTAGAAAGCAGGGAAACAACATTTTGTTATTCCTAAAAACTGCTTTCATGACATTTTTTTTATTTAAAAAAACCTTTTCAGTAGTGTTTTAAATATGATTATGAAGTTTTTAACCAAAATTCCACAACCTAAATGTCTTAAAAAGACATTTTTCATGTTGATCTGAAGCCTTTCTAAAATCTCCTGAGGGGGCGTGGCTTTTGGAGCTGAGCAGAGTAGCTCCACCCCTGCTCCCCCCTTTCTGATTATAATGGCTCTGTGTCTAAATGTTTTCTTTGACATTTGTTCTCTTTCAGAAGAAAAATGACACACAGACATGTTAAAAACTCTAAAAACAGATTTTCACTGGATGGAAACTTTAACGAAACCACAAAACAGAGTTTTGTAATGTTGACATTCTGACAACATTCCTACAAGCAGAACACTCATATATGCTCTGAATTTTATCTGGAAAGTGCCGTGGCTAATACTGGCTATTTTTAGAGTTCATGACAATCTACTTTAAAGAATCTAAAGACCTTCTAGAAAACATGGTTCAGTGTTCATGAAATTCTACCAGTCATGGAGATAGCAAAATGTTAACATTTTGAAAAGTAATTGAAAACAGTTTGTCTTCAGAAAGAAAAACACAAATCATATTTCATCATATTGAATCACCAGGAATAATTGAACTTAAGCAGACTTCATGAATTGTTGGAAATTGTAAAGTCACAAAAGAAGAGACTGTCACCATATTTCACAACAATCGAATGAACAGAATTGTATAATGCTTTGGGTTGCATGTTTGGCTAATTATGTTCCTATTAGGTACGTTCATACCTTCGAAATAAATTGAAAGTTTAATGTTACTGCACAAAACTGTGGTTGAGGATTAGAACTGTATGGTGGACCAAGAACAAGGTGACAGCTTTCATTCAGTAAATTTAGTGTGCTTTACTGAGAATTAAGAGCTTCTCCAGCAAACCGGAAAACCACAACTTCAAGAGAGGTGCAGCATTTTAAGCACATGCAGCAGTAAAGAACAATATTAACCATCTAACACCGAAGATCCAGTGTTTATGCTCTTTGGTTAGCTGTTATTTTTTAATTGTTAGCACAATCAACGTAAATCTAGTAGATTCTGAAGGAGAAAAGCGGCTCGACTATTGCTAACAATTGTCGTGTTAGCAGTTGAAAGTTACAGTATGTTAAAGATTATGTGTTCCAGCATCACCGGCGATGCCTCAGGTGTTAAAGGGTTAACTGGAATCAAAAATCTAAAAATATTTAAGGAACATATTTGTTTTAGGAAGCTGCTTCTCTGTGTGAGCAACAGAGTAGCTGAAAACTGCTCCACACTGTTTGGTTCTGAGTCTGGTGATCTACCAGCTGATTGCAGATCTCAGACTTACTGGGTTAACAGTAAAAGAGACATTTGGGCTCGTTTTCTACTGATCAAAACCTACAAGGAGCTCCATAGTCTTACTTTAGCCTATGAGAAATTTGGATTTGCATTCATGACCTTCTTTTATTAATAATAAATGAATATGAAGTATGTCTATTTTTTGGCACAAGCAAATGCAAAAAAATAAAATGAACCTAGCATTTCTCAAAATGTCTTTTTTTTACTTATTTTTTAAAATAAAATGTGCTCTTTCCCAAACAGGATCATCTTAGTGCGTCTCTGGACAGCTAGTAACCAATGTTATGCAGCATAAGATAATATGTGCTTTTAACTCATAAAAGATCAAACTTTTTACCAAAGTTTTACTTTCCATATAAAATCTGTTCATTCTGGAGGTAGAGTTGATCAAACAAGACGTCTTCAGGTCAACAGGATGTAAAAACCTACATAGTTTATCATCTATGTGAACCTCAGACATCAGTTTATACATTTAACTCATCTAAATTAAATACATGCTAATTAAGTAATCCTTACTTTAAGAAAATCCTTTTTTATTTTTCTTCTATTTATCTATTTTTGTTCTGTTTCCCTCTTTGTCCTCAGCAGTCTTAAGGTGCTTTCACACCAAACGCATGCCCCGCCCCTCTTTCGCCACAGAGCAAATTCACTGCTCACCATCTTTCAAAAAATGTGTTCCTTGTGGGAGGAGCTATCAGCTCTATCTGTGGTTATCTCACTTAGAATGGATGAATGGACACATGATGTTGAGGAATAAGGTTTATTTACTGTGAAGAGAACATCAGAAGATCACTTTCGGGGTCGCGGGGGTGCCGAGTCCAACCCAGTTACTGATGGGTGAAGGCAAGATACACCCTGGACAGGTCACCAGTCTGTCACAGGGCCTCAATCACACACCCATTCACACTCACATTCACACAATTTAGAGTCACCAGTTAACCTATGAAGAATGTTTTTGGATGGTGGGAGGAGAGCTGCATTTCTATTGACTATGAAATTGTGCAAGATTTGTGGTAATATATTCGCCAAATGGAAACACGAAAATGTAGAAAATATTTGCATTTGTAACGGGCGTGTAACTGCCTGGAAAACACATCTATTGACCCAAAAGAAAATGCTCTGTGTTGTGTTCTGTGTTCGGCTGGATAGACGACGAAACTCTGGATCACAGACATCTACTGGTTTCTGGTCTTTTTGTTGATGACCCTCCTCGCAGACATCTCAGCAAAACTGTACATATCAAACAGAAAATAAAACTCGGTGACATGCAGTTCTCCCGCCACACACACGGGGTCGCTGTATCCTCCTCTCAGTCGTCTCAGGGCGAACTGATAACACATTTTCAAAAGAATAAATATCATAGCTAGGGCTGTCAGATTTGTCGCGTTAATTACGCGTTAATTTGACATGAGCATGACGCTGACAATTGTTTTGACGCATTAATCGCAGACTTTCTCATACGTGCCTTTCCACACCGTGCGGACGTCCCTCATCGCCCTCTAACTCACCGGCTGCTCTCACTAGATCACGGGCGGGTCTCCAACCACCGAGCTGCTAGCTAAAACCACCCGGCGCTAGGACCTGGAGAGCTCCTACACCCTAACATGGCTCCGGTTCGCGTCCAGTACCACATCTGGTGGTACCGGCTCGCGTCCGGCGCCAAGAGCTGTGGACCCCCGACGTTCCGAACAGCAAGCGCACCGGGGGACGTTTTAAATGTAGTTTAAACAACGCCAGTTATTTGTAGATGAAAAAGTTCTGGAGGTTTAAGCGTGATCCAGCCCCAGCATCTGTCTGCCGGCATATTCATCCGTGAGCTCCGCTGGACACGTCGCTGCATCGAGCTGCAGCCAGAGAACGCGGCGGCAGTAACAGACTGTCAAACTATCCACAGAGTATCCCGCTTTTCTCAGTCTTTAATGTTTTAAAAAACAAAAGTTCATTGGAAATGATAAATCTCTATTTCATTTATTACTGTAGTTCAGCAGAGGAGGAAAAGATTTGGTCCTGACAAAAAATGAACATGAAAGTGTTATGGAAATGTTATTTTTGATGTTTTTTATTTTATTTTACTGAACATTGATTGAAGTTTTGAATTTAAAATGCCCTTCACTTGTACTTGGGCTTTTGTTAGGCATTTTATGTTACAGCCTTTTATTGTTAAGAAAGTTTATCTCAATACAATGTTACAAAATAAAGTATTTCTGATGAAAACTATAAATTTTGTCATTCTTGTTTTCTTAATTACTGTAGAACTGCTAGATTCCACTAAGCACACATTTTTTTCCTAAAAAAAAGGCCAGGTATTCATTTGCAATTAATCGCGATTAAAAAATGTAATCGCCTGACAGCTCCAATCATAACAGTAAAATATTTCTCTCCCCTGATAACAAATATGAAAATAAAATAAAACGTAAAATATGGACACATTCTCAAAATGTGAAGATACATATAAAGTTATATAATATTAGGCACAACCAGTATTAACATGAATTATATGACAAAAACATCAAACAGAGTCCATACCTGTACATATCAAACAGAAAATAAAACTCGGCGACATGCAGTTCTCCCGCCACACACACGGTGTCGCTGTACCCTGTTGAGCAGAGAACGGGAGACGTGTCCACACGTGTCTACTACGGCAGAAACTACAAGCTTTCTAGCATTTATACAGTTTGCAGTTAACTGAAACTACTGCACGTTCACCATAACTTATCACAGTTGCACTTCAGCAAACCTTCAGTTACATTTTCATCAGTAATCTACGAAAACAAATAAAAAATGCAAACAGAGAACAAAAGTATTACCTCCTCTCAGTCGTCTCAGCGCGAACTGAGAGGGTGGGGGCGGTACACAGAAACCCAGAAAGTTCATGTCTCAAATAAAAGATATATATTGATTATGAACAAAATAAACATTTTGTAAAAAATGAGATAAGAAAACCTTTAATTGTCCCACAATGGGGAAATTAAAGGTTTTCTTTATTTATAAATAAATAAAAAGATCAGGATTTGGTGAAATTCTAAACAAATACACACACAAATAAAACTGTAAGTTTACCCTTGTTACACATTCATTGAAATAAAAGTTTTGTGGTTGGAGGAGGGGTTTTTGGTACATAGGGTATAGATAGGTATATAAAGAAATTGAAATATTTCAGAAAACTGCAATGAAAACACTTTTTTTCAAATTGAATGAATCACATGACCAACGACCAGCTTGGTTGTGCAGTGGCCGGCGGGTGCTGTGCTAGGTCACTCAGCATCCCACAGTTCATAAAAAAAGAGAGCGTATCATGTGGAATTATTGCATCCACACCTCTTCTGTAAAATCAACTACAATTTCCCAAAATCTCTATCTGTAGCTGCTTCCACGTAGCTTACGCTGGCGTCTCCTTTGATGATGATGAGTGCTAGTGTCACAATTTGAATGTATCTGCTGTAAATTGAAGTATTGTTCATGTCCGTTGCAGTGTTTTGGAATGACTTATATTGTGTTTTTCTTCATTTTTCTTCTAAAATGTCGATAAAGCTTTGCAGATAAGTGTGATGGAAACACAGTTGATCTGTTTTCTCTAAAACTGTATTGACTTTTATTTACACCACTATGTTTATTATAACCCATTTTGTCATCAAATTTTTTTAGAAAGGAGAAAAATAGGTCAGCAGTTTGTAAACGTAACCCGCTATGTCTCTTTCGGGTCATGGAGCTGCCAGAGTGTGTCCTGGCTACTTCTAGGCAGGGGTACACCCTGGACAGGTTGCCAGTCTGTGGTAAGGCACACAAGCACTCCCATGAATATGCCAATGCCTTCTCACATTTTGCAAACCTGAAGTTACCCAAGGACATTTTATCACAATTTTTGATCATGTTTTTCCTTACAGGGAGGGAGGGTCTAAGGCAGGGGTCGGCATTGAGCGCGCGCTGAATTTTCAATCCGGTTCAAGATTTCCACTCACAGTCGCAGCAGCGCAGAGCTGTGACCAATCAAGGAGCCGGATTCGGGAGCTGCTTGTGGGCGGAGTCTGCTTCAAAGCACAGAAGTGCCAAACGTGATCACGAAGGAGAAATGAATCATTACGGTTTGTGTCCGGTCAGGTTAATATGACACCAAGATGAGATGAGCGCTAATGAACAGTAGAAGAAGAATAGAAGAAGAATCTCCTCCCGCCACTGCGTGCGTGACCGCGCTGCTCCGGTGTGGATACCACCTGCTGAGCGTGCGTTCACAAAGCCGCGTTCTTGAACGCGCCGCACGCGGCCGTTGTACGGTGCGTGGCGGGGAGGAGATTCTCCTTTGATTGTATTTTTACTGTTCATTAGCGCTCATCTGCATCTACAACAGGGAGAACCGAAAGTAAAAGTGTTGAAAATCCCCCAAATCTTTCTGAAGACTTTTGTTTTCACAACTCTGTCCTTTTAAATGTCTGACTTAAAAACTCACACGCGCTCCAGACTTGGAAGCAAGGAATTAAGGTGTGCACGCGCTTATATTGACTCTTCATTCAAAGGGTCACTTGATTGACGCGGCCAGTGTGGAAGCACCTTAAAGGGGCACGTTACATTTTTGTGTTTTTACAAATCCTCTAAATTAAAATAACATCAAAAATTGTATTTCTTTATTGCATTTCTTTAATTTCATCTAACTCATTCATATTGTAGTGATGGTCTCAGACACGCTGGGCTTGCTGTCTAGCAGCGCAAGGAATTGTGGGTTACCCGTTCTTTTGCCTGTCTGACTGGAATTGGATTTAAGTTTGGGTTTTCCTCAATGTGTTTTGTTGTCTGACTGTTGAACATTTGTTGGAATATATGATTTTGTCCTGTTATGTTTGAATTCTTCCTGCACCTGGAGTGAGAATGAGGGAGAAGAAGATGGCAACAGAGGGAAGCAACATCATAACACAACCAGGACTAGTGATAAACTAGAATGGGCGGGGCCTGTTTACACACACTCTGTAGTTACACACACACTTGTTGGTCAAAATAGTCTCCACATTTAAACTGAACATAATGTACTCAATTCAACTGTAACAGCAGCTCACACACTCCATCATACAAACCCATTCAGATAAAGACTTTCATTCTGTCACACAAACGGTTAGTGCTAAGGTGAGCTGACACCTGTGCTCAGGTGAGTGTTTATGTTTCACTGAGGTGGATGGTGATGGAATGTACTCAGGGGGTGAGCGCCCGGCCATCCCCACGCCAAGACGAGGAAGGTCCCACCTTCCTTGTGTGATGCATGCTTGTATGCTTGTTAGAGTGTATATTTATGGTGTTAGAGTGGTCAGTTAATATTCAATTAGCTAAATTTCTCTACAGAACATTTCTGAGCAGTGTCCTCATCTTTCAATCTATACACAGAGTTCCAGTTCTGTGTGGATAAGTCAATATTGAAGGAGATAACTGTTTTCTCTTTCCAAATTCTTTTGTAAATCGATTCTTTTAATATTTTCTTCAGTTGATGTCAAGAAGTGTAAAAACTGGTGAATGATCATTTAAGTTGCAGGTCATTAGTCCACTTATATAACTTGGAAAGATATTGTCAATGAAGTCTTGTTTCCTCTGAACAGTCCAGTCTGGTACGGACCACTGTAAAATAAACCCACTAAACAGTTCCGAACCGTACCTCTTGAGGACGCCCATCCGTTGTAGGCCCATAGAAAAATAGAACAGGACGGTTGAGGCGGAGTCGCCGTTGCTCCCTATTGATTCTCAGAAAGTGATGATGACATTAGAAAGAACCAGTACAGCGCTAAGCTAGCGTTTCCATTTTCCTCTCTATGGCCGCATTCTTTTCCGCTCACAATCTTTTTTCAAACAACATTAAATTCCTGTTCTGCTCCATGTACAAAAAGTAAATAAAGAAAAAGACGAGCTGTTATGGTGCCTTCCTCTCCCCGAGGCCTCCTGTGTGAGCCACAGGTGTTCCCTATCTCTCATCAAGCTCATGTGTGTATAAGCAGTTGTGGTTTCCTCTGTACTGTGTCTCAGTGTCTTCGTACCTCTGGTTGTATTACCCTCTCTCCTTGGGACTTGTCTGATAACTCCTGGCTGGATTTAAGAACTCGTGTCATTCTTCCTGCTCTTGGGTTACCTCGTTTACCTACACAAACTGCTGGATGACCTCCATTGTTGTTGCTTTTCTAGTCATTGTGCTACAATGTCCAATGACACGCTAGCGGTCTACACCACGCATGTGCCATGAAAACAAACTGCTCAGTGGAAGCGAGGCTTAACCGAGTGGAAACACTCGCCAGAATTCCTGGTCCGCCCCGTACTACTCCTCCCGTACTGGACTGCTCAGTGGAAGCGAGGCTAAAGAGTGTCACTTTGAGCTGTGGTTTTACCAGGTCTGGTTCTGGTTGGGTAAAGATTAATCCTGTACACTCTGGTAATAAAGCCTTTGGTTACTTTATGCTGGCTGTGGGTTTATCAGATCTATATTGAAATCTCCGCTGATGAATAATATTTTGCTACTTAGTAAGTGAAACATTTTTTCCATCCAGTTAATGAACACTTCTCAGCTTGAGCCTGGTGAGCTGTATATTTACAGCCTATGATAATGTTTTCTCTGATTTCAATTGCAATACTTTCCAGTAAGCCATCTACTGCTACAGACATTTTATCAGTTACGGAGAAATTAATGTTTTTCTGCTCATTTATTGCTCGAGTCTCGGTTCAGGGCTGAACCAAGTTTCAGATATGATTAAGTGAAATGGATGTTCCATATTATGTAGATAGTCCTTGATGTCTCCAAAGTTGGTGTACATACTCCTGCTGTTGGAGTGAATGATTGACAACCTTCCTTCTTGGTTTCAAAGTCTCCCCTGCTGTTTTTTTTTAAAATTCATGTTAATTGTGTAAAAAAACGCATCAGGGTCTATGTCTCAGTTTGCCTCTCTGTAGCTGGTCGTTCAGCATCTGCTTACAGTGTCACGGAGACTTGGGGAGCTTTCATCATAATGAGAGATAATAATTCATGATTAGACGTTGTAATCTTCCAACTCTTCAACACCCCTCCACCCCCTCCCCCGCTGCTTTTATCTTAATTGTGTAAGCCTCAAACTACAGAAGAATCAGAAGAGATCAACATGTTCAGTTTAAACGGTAATATCATGGCAGTGAATTGGAGCTTCTAATTACTTATTCAGCAATGACAGAGAATGCGATGAGAAACAGGGGAAGGATGGAGGGAAGAAAGCTTTTCGTGTATCGCTTGGAGTGTGCTCTAATTAAAACCAGAATTAATCTTTTGGACGTTCAAGCTCGCAAAGAGGGAGACCTCTTCCGCACAGTATGTCCCCCAGTGAGGAGCAGAAGCCACTGAAAGGTAATTACTGTTATCTGCTGGCTGTTTTATTAACATATGTCCTCAAAGAAAGAAAGAGCTTAACTTAGCCACTGCTCTGACTGATCCGTTTGATAGAAGCAGCAGGGAAAGTGATTAAAAATGGAAAATGTGCACCATTTCTTCTTTTATGAGACAGAAAATGGAGAGGCGTTGTCTTTTTTACTTTTAGAAGTCTCTTTGGGAACTGATGTTTCCTCAGATATTGAGGCGGAATACAAAAAGTTAAAGGTAGAGGAGCAGAAAGACAGACACCAGTGGTGGAAAGGAATCATGCACCAGAAAAATTTTCAGCCGAAGCGCTTAGTGGAGAGGCAGGGAGAAAGCATGCGCGCCGACAGCCTGTAATTACATGTCAATCATCTGCCCACAGGCTACTGGAGGGATTAACTAAGCGAAGAAATGGCAGGAGAAATTCAATTAAAAAACAAATTAATAAGAGGGCAATTTTCCCTCCTCGGACTGGAAGAGCCACCTGAAGGGCGGGATCAAAACTGCGTGTGCCAATCAATTATTGGTGAGGGGCATGTGACCACAATGTGATTGGTTAGTGTTCAAACCAAGGTAGCGAGAAAGAGGGGGGGGCTATAAAATATTATGAATATGCCGAAACGTTATGATAGTCTAATATGTACAGGGATTTTTGTCTTGCAATTATGCTGAGGTTGGGTATTCTCTTTATTTGTGCATGCTATGCAGAGCAGCACAAAGGAAGCTAAGAGGATATTATGACTGGCCTATTACTTTAGCTATGTTAATACTAACCTAATAAATAATAATAATAATAATAATAATATTTCAGTTTACAACATCTGCTGGTTTTTGTTGAGGTCTCCCAGTTCCACTCAGCAGGTCTGGGATAACTGCTATTCACCACTACAGCCAAACTCTTATAGATGATATGCTGGATTATAGATATATTACATGATTTTAGTTCATGGCAATAGACAACAAAAATCCACTTTGTTTAACAACTGGGCCATTCTCTGAATTTAGTGCCCTTTGGGTTCTCAGGTTACTGTAAAAAATTACCCAAAAATGTGTTTTTTAACATTGCATCAGATGAAGGACAATTTGAACCTCTGAAAAAATATGTTTTCTCACCTTATACATGAAAACCCTAAATTATTGGAAATATATTTGTCACCGAGGTTGTTTAAAATTCAACCTTGTAACGAGACAATCTGAGTCTTCTATATCTCTTCTCGCCCTGTACTCTGTTTGCTGTTCTGCATTTGATTAAGCCATCTGTCATGAGAACATAAAGAACATGAAATAACAGAGAATAGCAGTCCAACCTCCAACCCTGATACAATGATTCAACCCTGTAACAGTGGGTAATGATACAGGGTGGAATGTTTTAGCTAAATGTTGTCATGTGTCTACATTAGCTATGGAGCTACAAATGGCACGAGGAAAACAAGAAATAAATATATTTTATCAAAACAATTGTTTACTTTTACCCAAACAATAGTAAATATCATTTCTGCATGTAACAGAGTTGAAAGGTTGAGCTTGAAGATGTCAATCTGACAATAGAAACTATGAATTATGGGTAAGAAAGTAGGCTAATACGTATCTGCCTTTAGAGCAGGGGTATTCAAATCCAGGCCTCGAGGGCCGGTGTCCTACATGTTTT
>NC_050521.1:4378942-4379080 GCF_002922805.2 Oryzias melastigma | reverse complement strand
CCAGAAATTGCTGAAGAAGTTGGACTGAACCATCTTTTTTTAAAAGTGAGGCATTGACAAGCTGTTACAGGGTTGAACAAAACTGATGATTAAGTTGTGCATTTTGATAAAGATTAATGTATTTTTCTCATATTTCTT
>NC_050521.1:4372977-4378850 GCF_002922805.2 Oryzias melastigma | reverse complement strand
CAAATCCAGGCCTCGAGGGCCAGCTTCCTGTAGGTTTTCCATTAGCAGAAACTTGAGTTTTTGGCTATTTTATCAGTTTTGTATTCAATGAAAAAGTAACTTTGGTTGGTGGGGACATGCTCATTTAGCTGACACCTCAGAGGCTCAAGACATTTTCTAAACATAATTTTCAAAAAAACTTTAATTTGCTTAAATGCAGAGACACATTTTTCCATTTCCTGTTTTAAAATGCATGTTATGGCTTAATTTATATGAAAAAAATGAAGTAAACCTGTGGGACTCTAACGTGCACTGATTTCAGAGAATCACCGAACTGCTTCCAAATGCCTCCAAAAGAAGATAAAGATAAATTCACATCTTTACATCAACATTTTGATTGATACAGACAGACTCACTCACTTACTCACTGGCCACTTTATTAGACACACCTGTGCAACGTTTCTAATGAGCTAGACGTGGTCCAGAATAGAATAAAATAAAATAACTTTATAGTCATTGTACATTATACAACGAAATTGAGTGCAATCCTCTTCTGGTATGAAAATAAATAAATTAGATAAAATACCAATAGATAAATTCAAACAAACATCCAAACAACCATACAAAGAAATTAAAACATTACACTAAAAAGGCACTCAATTCCTAGCAGCATTAAAAATGTGACGGTTCTGGGATAAAAACAGTTTTTGATCTATTTGTCCTTGATTTTATTGTTCTGTATCTTCTGCCTGAAGGCAGAAGTGTAAACAGAGAATGTCCCGGGGTGGGATGAATCCAGTAAAATGTTTTCAGCTTTCCTGAGGCAGCGGGAGCTGTACAGTTCTTCCAGAGATGGGAGAGGGCGACCTATGATCTTCTGGGCTGTGGAGATGACCCTCTGAAGCACTTTTCTTTCTGCTGCTGTGCAGCTGGAGAACCAGGGACAAAGACAGTATGTCAGAATGCTCCTAGCGCTCCAGGTCAGGTCCTGCTGGATGGTGATGCTCAGGAACTTGAAAGCAGCCACCTCTCCAGCATGTCCCCGCCGATGTACAGGGGCTGAATGAACGTTTTCTTCCTCCTGTAATCCACCACCAGTTCCTTGGTCTTGTTGATGTTTAGGAGGAGGTTGTTGTTCCCGCACCAGATGCAGAGTCGCTCCACCTCGTCCCGATTGGCGGACTTATCCCCCCCAGAGATGAGCCCCACCATGCTGGTATCATCAGCAAACTTGAGGATGGTGTTGCTGGTGTGGGTGGAGGTGCAGTCGTGGGTGTAGAGGGTGTAGAGCAGGGGGCTGAGCACGCAGCCCTGTGGGGAGCCGGTGTTGAGGGTGAGGGCTGTCGACATGTGGGGTCTTACTCTCACCCTTTGAGAGCAGCCAGTCAGGAAGTCCAGGATCTAGAGGCAGATTGAATCTGAGAGTCCCAGGGCCTCCAGTTTGGACACCAGTCTGTGCGTGAGGATGGTGTTAAAAGCGGAGCTGAAGTCCACAAAGAGCAACCTCACGTAGCTCCCTGACTGCTCCAGGTGTGACAGAGCAGTGTGGAGGGTGGTGGTGATGGCGTCCTCTGTGGATCTGTTTGCCCTGTATGCAAACTGATGACTGTCCAATGTCGGTGGGAGGCGGAAGACAATGTGACTGCATACCAATTTTTCAAAGCTCTTCATGATGACTGAAGTGAGTGCAACTGGTCGATAGTCATTTAGGCTGCTGGTTGTGGATTTTTTTGGAGAGGAATAATGACTGAGGACTTTAGACAAGGTGGAACAGTAGATTGGAGTAAGGACTAGTTGAAGATCTTGGTGAAGACCTGCGCCAGCTGGTCTGCACAGTCCTTCAGCACCCACCCGTCCAGCGATGCCATCAGGTCCAGCAGTCTTCCTTGGATTCACGGCCTTCAGTGTACGCCTCACCTCATTCTCCTCGACACTGAGGGAGGAGCCGCTGTGGAATGTTGACCATGTTACAGCCACCTCCAGAGGCTCCACCTCGAAACGAGCAAAGAAGAGGTTAAGCTCCTCTGCCAACGAAGGGTCCCCGTCGACAGCAGCATGACGCGGCCTGTAGTTGGTGATGTGCTAGATCCCTTGCCACCCCTGCCTTGTGTTGTTCCTGCAGAAATTGCCCTCAATCCTCTTCCTGAAGTCTGTCTTGGTCTGTCGAATGCCTCTCTTCAGGTTGGCTCTTGCAACACTGTATAGCTCCATATCACCAGACCTGAACACCCTGTTTCTCTCCTGCAGCAGGAGCTGGACCTCTCTGGTCATCCAGTGTTTCTGATTGGGATAAACCGGGATGTGTTTGTCCACCGTAACAGAATCCATACAGACGATCTACTGCAGTTCAAACTGAGCATCAGAATGGAGAAGACAGATGATTTAAGTGACTTTGAACATTTTGACTGTCATTCTGCATGTGGTTAAGCTCACAGGGATAAACAACAGCTTTGTTTCAGTGACGCACGCCCCCCTGGTGCTGATTATTATTCCATTCCTTATTTCTGGGAGTGTTTACTCAAACACTGGACCTGGTGTTGATAAATCTGCTACCTCTCAATTATGTGACGTCATCAAAGCCTTAGACTACAAACATGTTTACAAGGTCCTTTATCAACATTGTAAAGGCTTTTGACTCAGTTGTCCATAAGATCCTTCTTTGTATCCTCTCCTGTATAATTCTGTGCTCTGTATCTGATTGTTTCCAACAGGTGAAAACCTGAAAAGGATCACCTGAAAATATTATTTCTGAACCACTCATTTTCAAAGGTGTGCCCCACGGCTCAACTTTAGGTCTCACCGTGCTTTTCTATATAAATTTTACCAGCGACAAGTCCAAAACAGCTCCCAGATCCATATTTACGCTGATGATACTGTGTAATGCTCAGTTGGCCCCTCTCTGTGATCTGCAGTGTCCACTGGGGCTGGACGATTTTGAGCATTTAGGTATAGGTCCGATACCGATCCAATACTGGTCAATATTGTCGATACCGATATCGATATTTTTCGTAAATATGCTGGATGTGACATGGACCTCAAAATCTCCATTGTTTTTAATCACCATGAACGTTTTTTTGTAAGACGACCTCCTGCTAAAACAAACATGCCGAACTTGGAGACTTTACTTCCCAATCTCAGTTTGTTATTTATGTCCCATCAGCATCTATGTGGAAAACAAGTGAAATCCCAATCTCACTCCAGCAGGGTTGTACCACTTTCTTGGTTTCTTTATTTTCGACTCATTTTTCAGTGACCTGCACGCAACGTTTCTATACATCAACATCTTCCCACTTCAGCATTAGGCAGAGTCTTGTTACTTTCCACTAAACTTTAATGACTTACTCAGATGAACGCTACTCTTTACATCTTAGTGCTTGTCTCACTTAGTTCCTGGAGGATGTTGTGACGACGTGATCCTGGAAGGCAGTTTAATCTGCCCAGGTGTGAAAGTAAATCCAGCCAAAAGAATGACCCTGCTATCCCAGAGATAAAAGCCCCTTTTTTGGTTCTTATATTTGCCCTGTGTTTGGTGCAGTTTTAAATTAACGTTTTTTTGTTTGTTTGTTTGTTTGTTTTTTTTACCTCCATCTCTGAGACTTTAGAAATATATGCAATTAACAACCATGTTTAGGTGGTAGTAAACAACAAAATACAGCTTAAGCCACAATTGTTTGAAATAAACTCATTTTTACAAAAAGATGTCCTTTTTTGTTGCCAATTATTGTTTCATTTGATCAGGAGATGAACAAAGGGGCAGACTTTTCCCAGACTTCTATTCTGTGACTGTGGTTCAATAGAGGTTCCTACTTGGAACCTTGTGTTTTCTAAACTTAATAAATCTGATAGAGTTTATTTGAAAATTACAGTTATTGAGAGGCAAAGATATTTACCCTCTAGATCAGAGACGGGCAAACTTTCTAAGACGTGGAACAAAAAAAGTTTTAAAACATGACAGAAAAGCCGGACCAGGAGCAGATTTGTGGCGTGTTTTGGTAATTTACCTCTTAAAAGAAAGAAATAACACAGGATCTGGACATAAATATGCCTTAATCTTGATTGAAAATGATATTAAAATAGAACATTTTGTATTTTTTCTAAACTGTAGTTTTTGTTCTCATTTTAGTATCATTTTCACCAATGTGTTGATGTCCCTCAGGGAAAAACTCAAACTCAGGGAAATGTTGCGTTCATGTGGTGTTGGAATAATAGGAAAAATTACGGTCCGACTTGGAAATCCCACATTAATATAAAACAACCATCAAATCTTCAAACACTGCATGAATTCAGAATAACTTTCTATGCTTGAACTAAGGTGAATTTATTTGTAGTGCAGCATCTGTGGAGGAGACACCTGAAGTACGGGGAAAAAACATTACAGTTAATCAAAATCATTAATTCTAGATTAAATTGTTTTACAGGCCCTATATGGTCCACGGGCCGTAGTTTGCCCACCCCTGCTCTAAACATTTAAGTAGTGGGTCAGATTTCCTCTTCGGTTCTCTGTTTAGTTCACTAATTAACTCTAAAGTTCCCTGTAGACAGAAAGGATGCATGACGGGATGTCACTAACAAAAATTACAGCTTGGTTTTCAGTTTGTAATTTATGTCCCATCAGCATCTATGTGGAAAACAGTCAAAAACCTGACCTGGGAATTGGGTCCAGACCCGGCGTGTTTATGGAAATCGTTTAGTGCCATCACTCGCCTGATGTCAAATGCAACTGCATCGTTTGTTACTGGGATCAAAATGTCAGAAAAGGTTCAAAGGAAACTCCATGTCTGATTAGGTGTTGCATACTGTTATTCTGCAGGGTAGAAAATAACACCGTATGAAGACCAAAGGCCTGCAGATGAAGCCTGGTAATAGTCTGTACACTTCCTAATGTATGCACTAAATGACGTGGAATTAATTGAACGGCAAAACATATAATTTTTAAAAGCAGCCTGCAGCTTATCTGAGAGGACACCATAATGAGCTCAGCCCTTCCATTTGTAGAGTGGAAAATTACGGGTTTTCAGCACACACATCTGCAGTGAAGGGACTCAATTAGAGCTCTGAGTGTGGTGTCTCTGTTTGCGCTGCACGCAGCAGAACTGGGCGTTTCACTGACTGTTCTCCATTCTAGCATATTTTCATGCTGAGCTAATGTTGCTGGCGTTGTCAGTTGAACTGGACATAACATTTGATTTTCAACACAGGCTTTGCAAAAAAAAAATGTATGCTACTTTCACAAAAAAATGAAGCTTATTGAGAAGTTTTGGCTTTTAAGAGAATAGTCTAGACTTCACCTTGATATGCATTTGCACCAAAACACACCGAGACGTCTGGCGAGTAACAAATGAGTCTTCTCCTGATCCTTGACTCTCTCTTTAATAATAATACAAGAAAGACTCAGAAGGAAGAGCATCAAGTCCACAAGTCCGCAGTGCTGCAGAAAATTTACCCACAGCCACAAAAGTCACTTTTCCTTTACAAAAAAGGACCATAAAATGAATAAATCTTTGACATATGAGCTAGGGAGAGGCCACCGTGCTGGATCAGTGTAAGGTGATGTGAAAGCCGAGCTGCTTCCGGCACCAGCATCCTCAGAGGTGATACTAGCTGGACAGTTTTGGAACGAGTGGGCATCATGGCAGAAAATGTGCATGTGTCATGCTGGGACTTTTCCACATGAAAGCCAGTTTTTGTAGCTGTAACTGAACCCTGGCTGGTGTTTCCTGAGGTGCTTTGACACACATAAAGATGGCCTGTTTCCTTCAGGGCCCCCACAAGTGCAGAAAGACTACATCACCTACATCTGATAGATACCAGTTTGTTCACGTAAATGGACAGTCCTCTCATTGTACTCGAGTTAGCTACGGAGTCCCACAGGGCTCAGTTTTAGGGCCCATCCT
>NC_050521.1:4353707-4371579 GCF_002922805.2 Oryzias melastigma | reverse complement strand
ACAGGCATGAAGCCCAATGAGGCAAATTGAATTTGTGATATTGGGCTATATAAATAAAATTGAATTGAATTGAATTGAATTGAATCACCGACCCCGCTGAGGATCACAGGTTTGACTTGACTTTTCAGTATGTCTGTAGAAACATGGCAGTCCTCTCATGTTTGAAAACAGCTGCATTCAGGAGTTCTTTTCAGGTCATTCAGCAAAAAAATGATGACCAGATTATCCTCAAACGTCGCAGATGAGGCCCAGATTCAGAACATCCCCGATAAAGGCTCAGGCAGGGCTGGGGGGCACCCACCCATGCAAAGTTCTGTTTCTCATAACGTCTTTTCAGAGGAGGGGGCAGCGTTGGAGAAGTATCATTTAATAGAACAGGTTGTGGGGCTGTGATTCCACTCATGCTGTCTGGATTCTCTTCACGTAGTTTACAACTTTTTTTGCAACAGCAAAGAGTCAGAGAACTTTATGTTAATGAAGTCTGGGATGCCAGTGACCACCCACCGCTGAGAAGTGTACCTGCCCATCAGGCGAGCTGTGAGTCATGCACAGGCTGGGGCTGTTGCTGCACACCATTAGCTTCACGTTTCACGAGTGCTCTAGGAGATTAGGTTTACCACATTCAACTTTAGAGTTGGCTTGTCTGAGGGTTCACTTGTTTCTTCGGGGCAGATATTAAACGCCAAACTGTTTTAACATGACTGTTAATTTGAGATTCTTCATGTAGTGTTTCAAACGTGTAATGGACTCTATACATGGAGCTGTGTGACGTATTTCATGTTGTGGCTAACTTTATTGATGGACTTAGCAAATCTCTGTGTACTATTCTTGCTATTGTCTAGTTTTTGTTATTTCTTACATTGTATGTTAGTTTGTAATTATATGTATACACAATGACATCCAAAAAGGGAAAGTTTACTGAAACACCTAACAGCCAGTATTCACAAAACGCTACCATGTACTGTATGATCATGTGACTTCTTCAGATGAAACGTAGTGATAACTTTTTCAACAGAACATTTTATCTGTAAACGAACTTTGAAGTGACTTCTGGAGTCCTGATCGTACTCTCAGCTAATGATGAGTAGCCTCTGCCTTCTTAATGGATTGATAGCAGCGTGTGCTAACGGTAACCTCGCCTGAGTTGAGACATTTTAGGGAAGTGAATCACGTCTCAGACTGATTCTACCTGACACTGGAAATTAAATGGACATGTCAGAAAAGATTCATGCCCATATTTTATGCAGAAACAAAATCAGACTATAAGCAAGCCTGTCCTCAACTTTCATTCATGACAGCCTCTGATGCATCCAGTCTGTGTTAGTCCTGAAAGGACAACCTAGAGCTAATCTTGCAGCTCTATTCTGCACTTTCTGAAGTCTCGCAATATCATACTTATTTGCACTTGACCAAATAGCAGGACAGTAGTCTAAGTGACACAAAACCAAAGTGTGTAAAAGCATTTTTCTTGTCTCATATTGAATATAATGAGCATTACTTCCAATTAATGATATATTCCTGCTCATTTTGTTCACTATATTATTGATATGTGTTGTCCAAGACATTGTCTGATCCAATGTTATTCCTAACAGTTTTACCTCATTGACTTGTTCAATTGGCTGATTCTGTAATGAGATGTGCAGTTCTGGGTTTCCTCTGACAGAGTAATTAGAGCCTAGCAACATACATTTGGTCTTCAAGACATTCAGCTTTAGCTTATTCTCCACAAGCCACTCAGAGATTGACATTAACTCCTGTTGAAGCATGTCATTTACCTGATTTAGGCTAACAGAAGAAACAGATATTGTGGTGTCATCTGCATATACAGTCATTTGCGCTTTCCGTGCCGGAGGCAGCAGAGAAACAACAGTTAGAATCCTGTCCAGTTTTACATTCTGTGCACCCCAGTTGCTGTATTTAGAGTATTTAAGTAATTGACCAAAAGTAAGTTTCCGTTTCCTTTGTTTTAAGAAATAATTGTATGGCTGGATTTTAGACTTTGTGGCGATTAATAATGCACCGTGGGAGTTACGTGCATTTCTCCTCTTTCCCTGTAGTAATTTTCTCGAACACTAGAGGTTTTTTTTGTTTTGCCCGTTTTATTGAGAAATGATATTTAAGTTGGGTTTAAAGCAGATTTGATTATTCATTTCATTTGTTATGAGGACTCTAGGCTTGTAACGATGCAGTCATTTTCCCTTGTTTGTTTCTATACTTTATTTAATTACATTAAGTATTTTTTATGCATTTTATGTTATTATAAGAGACATTCTTTGTCATTTACAGACTGTTTTTGCAATACTATTCAGCACTGGAATAAATTAAGAACACCTGCAAACTGGAGCCTCATCTCTTCCTACCTTCCTGTGATCTGACCGGCACACCATCTTGTTACCGTTATACTCAAAACCCGAATCAGTGATACAGTCGACCATTTACTCCACAACAGGTAATATTCATGTTATTGGAAGTTATGCAAAAAAAAAAAAAAAAAGTTTTTTTTATTATCTTTTTTCAAGCGTTCACTGCTCAGTTAGAACATGCCATGCTGTGCATAACTGAAGAGGCGATGAAGAAGAAGGGCTGGAGGAGTCTTGGTAATCGCCAAGCGTCTCACATACAAACTTAACTTCAGCAGAGCCTGAAGTGCTTTTGATCTTACGTTTTTATTTATGTCAACCAAAAGTCAAAGATGGCTGCCCTGAGCAAGAGTTGTTCCCACAGAAGTAATAGTATTATTTCAGGTTTAACTTGCAAGTTATCCATGCCTACAAGGCAAACAGCTGGCTTAGAACTGACTCACTGTCAAAGACTTGAAGCAGTCTGCAGTCTAAAGGCACAGCAGCTTTGAATCTGGGAAATATTTCTTATGTTCACGCTTCTGGCTTTTTACAAAAAAATGATCCACTTCTGCATTTCTGGGTGTTCCACACAACACAAGTCCTTTAACAGTCCAATTCAGGCTAACACTGGAGCTCAAGTGTTTATGTTCTTTGATTTATTGTAATTTTTTAATTGTTAAATCGTCAAGCCACATTTCTCCTTCAGAATCTACTGGAATTATCGTATTAACGGTTGAAAAGTTACAGTATAATAAAGATGTTAGGTTTAAGTGTCACCGACAATGCCTCAGGTGTTGGAGGGTGAAACGTGTCCTGATGAACAGTTTTGTGCTGCCTTCAAAACTGAAACTGATGGACGTTAGAAGATTCATCCCAACTGTAGAGTGACCATGTTGGGAATGGCACGTTGTGGATTTGGTTAAAGCATGTGTCATAGTCCAGGCCCTGGGGCCGGATTCGGCCCTCCAGGTAATTCTATCCTACTCTACAGATCATTTTATTTTATTGTTATTAATAACCCGATGTTATCTTGTGCTTATTTCTAACTTGTAGAATTTTGACAAAAAATATTTTTATGGGAAGTAAAATGTTATTAGTTATTTAAGGTTTAAGTTCATTTATTCTGGAATAATATTCTTTCCTTTTTATTATTCACAATTATGTTAAAAAGTTACAGTTTTAAAGTTTAAAAACATTGGCATTCTGCTAGCTTTTTGGACTATTTTGGCATTTTCTAAGGTTTTTTTAGACCATGTTAAAGTTTAGCTAATATTTCAGATATATGCTAGCTGTTTTGGCTAATTTTGGCTTTTTTTTAGGCTGTTTTGGAGCTAGACTAACATTTAGACGCTTGCTGTTAGGGCAAAATCTGAGTTGAGGGCCGCTGTGGGCTAAACTCTGGTTTCATTTGTCCGACGCGCGTTCCAACAAAAACAACTCCAAAGCGTCCTTCTGCAGCGATGTGTTTATTGTCTTTATCTGCAGGTTTCCAGTCCATATAGTCCAAATGAAAAACAAAAAACAAACAATCCAGCTGTGACAGACTCTTTATAGCCAAGTTAACACGGTCAACAAATTATATGACCACCGCCAGGGGTTCACCCCACTTCCTCGTCCATGCATGATCCCCAGGTGACAAGTGAGAACCTTTCACAACTCTGTGACGCGTGCGCCGACAGTGACACGCCCACAACCAGGCTGACGCCACTAAGCTATCACCTCATTATGGCTCCTACACTTGCTATTTTTTAGTAATTTAGGCTTTTTTTGTTTTTTAAGCTGTTTTGGAGTTTAGCTAAAATTTCCATTACATACTAGCTGTTTTGGATAATTTTAGCTTTTTTTTTGTTTGTTTTTTAGGCTGTTTTGAGGTTAGGCTAATATTTAGATGCTAAATGTTTAGGCTAACCTCAGTTTTTTAATGTTTTTGTTTTTTTAAGCTAATTTGGCATTTAGTTAATATTGAAGCTGGCTATTAGCTTCTGTCATGGCTGTGCTCCTCCTTCATCCACGTAGTCTGTGGGAAGCTAATCAGGTGATCAGCAACACCTGTTCACCTCCCTTCATTAGGAGCTGCTGCCCTGCAGACTGTCAGTTTGTCTCAACTCTTCCTTGGAGCACCAATAACCCTGTTCATGAGAACCTTGGATACTGACTGACCTGTGAATCTGTCTGAGAAATCCCCTGCACTGGAATCGTTCTATCCATGAGTCTTGCCCCAGCACCTTTGCCACCTGTCAATTGACAATCTGATAAACTCTATGCAAAGAAGATGTGTTGCACTGCATGAGGTAAATGGTGGTCACACCAGATACTAACTGGTTCTGGGTCCCCAGACCCCCAATAAAGCAAAAAACCTGCACATTTCAGGGTGCCCTTTTATTGTGGGCAGTCTAACGCCGGAGTCACACTGGACGCGAGAGCGCCGCAAAGCGGCGCGGAGCGGAGCGCACACTGCTCTCGCGTCCAGTGTGACTCACACCAGACGCGAATTTTTTCCACGACGGTTGACGAGCCCTTCTGCTAGAGCTATTGCTTTTTTTGCCATCATGGTCAATAACCAGGATATCACCCCGTGTTTCTGCTAAAAGGGGATGGTCTCTGCCCCTGTTGACACAGACCCCGCCCCCCAACTCCACAGTCGGCCCACTTCATTGATCTGTTTGTGCGCACGTGTGCATGTCTGTCTGTTTTGTTGTGTGTCTGTGTGCACGCACGCGCTCCCACGTGTTTCCGTCCATAAAATAATAACCTAAAAATATGACCTGATGTTTCTTCCAAGAAGAACCGCTCCTCTGCCTCTCTCTCGTTCAAACACAGCCCCATGCCCCGCTCCAGTGTCCCCCCACAGCATTTGGGGGCCCCGTCTGCCCTGCTNNCGCTCCAGTGTGCCCCCACTGCATTGGGGGGCCTGTCTGCCCTGCTTTTTTTCCTCCCAGAACCCTGCAGCCCAGCACACCCGCTCCAGAGATCTGTGTTGTCTGGGATGGGGGCTCTCGCGCACGCGTGTCTGTGTGTTTTGATTGTATGCATATTTTCATCTCTACAGTCTGTTTAGACACAAAAACATGATCACATTTGTCAATCGCGACTTTTATTGTGAAAATTTGGTTCTATTTTCAATTCAATTCAATTCAATTCAATTTTATTTATATAGCCCAAAATCACAAAAGAATTTGCCTCATTGGGCTTCAAAATATAAACAATTGTTAAAAACTAAACAGACTACATAAACATGTTATCCCTGCCCTTAGACCCTCCCTCCCGGTAAGGAAAAACTCCTAAAAAAAACCTGAGTCAGGAAAAAAGAAGAAACCTTAGGGATTCCCACATGAGGGAGAGATCCTATCCCAGGACGGACAGGAGATACCAGAACTGTTAAAGAAACATTAGCTTCTACAACTACGTATCTAAAAGAGTTACTTTATTTTGAAAATAAACCGGATTTTCTCATGTATTTTGATGCAACTTCCTGCCAGTATTGACGCAGAGCGCTCGCGGCTCGCGAAAGAAATAGGCCAGACGGCGAAACGTTGCGCGCCGCTCCGCTCATGGTGTTACCGACGCCATAGGTTAACATGGGCGCCGAATGGAAGCGGACTCCGCTCCGCACCGCACCGCTTTGCGGCGCCATCGCGTCCGGTGTGACTCGGGCGTAAGGCACACCTGTGCAATAATCATGATGTCAGATCAGCATCTTGATGTGGCACACCTGTGAGGTGGGATGGATTATCTCAGCAAAGGAGAATGTCTGAGAGAAATGGTCATATTGTGTATCTGGAATGAATTTTAGATCTTTAAGTCCATCTCATGAAAAATGGGAGCAAAAACAAAAGTGTTGTGTTTATATTTTTGTTGAGTGTAATAAGAATAAATGATCTGGGGGGCAGGGTATAATAACCCCGCGGGCCGAATCCGGCCCCTGGGCTTTGACTTTGGCACGTGTTCTACATACACTGCATCCATAAACCTCCTCTTTGGTCTTCCTCTAGACCTCTTTCCTGCAGCTCTAGACTCAGCATCCTTCTACCAATATATTCACTGTCTCTCCTCTGAACATGTCCAAACCATCTCAGTCTGGCCTCTCTGACTTTATCTCCAAAACCTCTAACATGTGCTGTCCCTCTGATGTATTCATTCCTGATCCTATCCATCCTGGTCACTCCCAAAGAGAACCTCAGCATCTTCATCTCTGCTACCTCCAGCTCTGCTTCCTGTCTTTTCTTCAGTCCCACTGTTTCTAGTCCAAACAACATGGCTGGTCTCACCACAGTCTTGTCAAAAATGTTAACCTCTTTGTTAGGGCTGGGCAATATGGCAAAAAAAGAAAATCACGATTTTTTCAATTTTATTTCACGATTTCGATTTTACCACAATTTCTTTAAAATAAATTCAAATTGACCAAAATTGAATTATAATGATTTTAGTCAAAATAAGTAAACCCATTTTGAACAAATATTTATATTTATTCAAATAAATAGTTATCTATTAAGATGAATCTGTAAATATTGCAAGAATTGCGCCTTCTACTGCTACAGCTAATGCATTTCTGTCAAATGAACATCTTCTAAATATCAGTGAGTTTTAATTTTGCCTCTGTGCTAAAATCCATAAAACAGAGCTTGTAAATGATTGTCACCCAAGACCAGAGATGAGGGAGATTGATGAAGTTTATAGCATGAATGACTGATTAAGTTTAGTAAAGTAATTTCCCTATTAAAAACAGCTCAAAGTGCTAAATAATAATAATAATAATATTAATCAAAACACCCTTTACCAGATTTTCAAATGAAACTAAAACTTTTATTATTTTTGGATTACATACATGGTAAATAAATCTCAATTGCTTCAGAATTTACCTTCAAATAGACGACTTTGTTGTACTTTGAGAAAAAGGCTCCAGCTAGCATCTTTAACTGATACAAAAACATTTTAAAACTTGGATGATAACATCAAATACATCTGCCAAACTGTTAAGATTCAAAACACAGAGATAATAGCAGTAAATGTTGTGGCAGGTTAAAGTTTACATCCACAGCTCCTTCACTAACATCTGCTCTCTGCTGTGTTTATGTCACTGAGCAGAAAGCTAGCGTTAGCATTAGCGCTGTAGATTCTAGCTGGGCTTTTATTCGGTCCGTACGATCAAGAAAAAAGATCAACAGTGACGCCACGGATTAAGAAAATTATGAGTGAACTCACTTACACTTCTTATAAAGAAGGAAAAAAGTGCGACCGACAATAAGATTTAGGCTCTTAAAGTAGCTAGCTATGAGCTAGAAAAACAATGCAGCTACGTGAATCTTGACCGAACATTTTACGTGTTTCCAACATGAATTTCCATCAGTTTTTGTGCAGGTTGAATGTGAATATGTGCGATTAACATGTTTAAAAAACATGAAACATTAATAAAAACATACATCGAAGAACCAAACTAGCATGCTACTCGCGAGTAGCTAGCACCCACTTTAGCACACAGTTCACGGTTCCCAGCCTGATTTCTCTCTATTAAAATGTGATTCCTGTCCTGTGATGATTCCTCTCCATTAGATTATTTTGTTGTCAAGGTTTTTGAAGTCGATTGTAAAACACTGCATCTCCTTTTGTTACTTTTTCAGACCTCCGTCATTCATTACTCGAGAAGACTCGATCCGTAATGAAGGTGCATGTCTGTCACGCCGTATGTCACGTGACTTCCAATCCAGTAATATATGTCATTGATTACAAGAAAAAACACAGGGGAGGAGGAGGAGGAGCAGCTCGGATTTAAAGTCACAGCAGTCAACAAGCTTTTGCCTTCTCGCTCTTGAAGCTTTTCATAAAAGATCGTGATAAAACGATCTCTCAAAAATGACAGATCATCAGCTTTGGAGATCGTAAGATTTTTTTTATATCGTCATATTGCCCACCCCTAATCCTGAGCCATTTAGACAGCAAGAAGGGAATTAAGTCAAAATGCTGTTTGTTGATTAGAGTTCAACAACATTTAACACCATAATTCCCTCCACCCTCAATAGCAAGCTGGAGATCTAGGGCCTTCATCCATCCATCCCTGTGTTTATGGATCACCAACTTCCTTCAAGACAGACCTCATGCAGTACGAGTGGACAATCACCTCCACAGAACTGGAGCCCCTAAGGTTGTGTCCTAAGCCCCCTGCTGTACTCAGATTCTGGACACTAACTTGATGGCATCTGTGAAAAAGTTGAAGAGAGGAAGGCTTCTCTTGATGACAATGATTCTAGACACACCTCAGAATCCACGCTGGCTTACATTAAGAGACAGAAACTGAAGGTTTTGCAGTGGCCTTCCCAATCACCTCAACATGATTGAACATCTATGGATAGACTTGAACAGAGCAGAGTGGAACAGACATCCCAGAAGCCTCTGAGATCTGGAAGACTTTAGTAAAGAAGAATGGATGAAGATTCCGCAAACAAGAACTGAGAGACTCTTGGCTGGATACAAAAAGCCTTTAAAGCTGTGATACTTCCCCCCTGCGATACATGTCCCCTGCAGAGTTAGTACAAGGTAGTAACTCTGCAGGGGACCCAAACTTTTGCACACATCACTATTTTGTTTTCTGTTATTCTGAGAGTTTAAATAACGGGAATAAAGCCCGCTTTTTTTGACATGTTAAAATAATGTCTCACTTGTAAACGGATACCTTAAGACATTTTTCAATCTTTCCTTGGCTTCTTGATGCACAAAAACATAACATTTTAACAGGGGTGCCCCAACTTTCGATCCCCACTGTACCTGGAGTCAGTATAAATGATCACCGACTTAGCAAAAGCAAGGTAACATGGTGCACTCAGGGCTATCAGCTCTGCTGTTTTTGTAGACATGAGGGGGGAGTGGTCCAGACAGGAGAACAGGATATGAAGAGACAGCAAACTCTCCCTGGGAGATCACCAGAAGAGAAGCCATATACAAAAAGAACATAATCAGAGAGTGGAAATGTTGTCTTTAGAGCTGTCAGGCGATTACATTTTTTAATCGCGATTAATCACATTTCCTGAGTTAACTCACGATTAATCGCATATTAATATGTGGCCTTTTTTTAGAAAAAAAATGTGTGCTTCGTGGAATTTAGCAGTTCTACATTAATTATGAAAACAAGAATGGCAAAAATTAATAGTTTTCATCAGAAATACTTTATTTTGTAACATTGTATTGAGATAAACTTTCTTAACAATAAAAGGCTGCAACACAAAATGCCTAACAAAAGCCCAAGTGCAAGTGAAGGGCATTTTAAATTCAAAACTTCAATCAATGTTCAGTAAAATAAAATAAAAAACATCAAAATAACATTTCTATAACACTTTCATGTTCATTTTTTGTCAGGACCAAATCTTTTCCTCCTCTGCTGAACTACAGTAATAAATGAAATAGAGATTTATCATTTCCAATGAACTTTTGTTTTTTAAAACATTAAAGACTAAGAAAAGCGGGATACTCTGTGGATAGTTTGACAGTCTGTTACTGCCGCTGCGTTCTCTGGCTGCAGCTCGATGCAGCGACGTGTCCAGCGGAGCTCACGCCATGAATATGCCGGCAGACAGACCGCTATGCTGGGGCTGGATCACGCTTAAACCTCCAGAACATTTAAAACATCCCCCAGTGAGCTTGCTGTCCGGAACGTCGGGGATCCGCAGCTCTCGGGACGCGGCGCCGGACGCGAGCCAGTACCATCAGACGTGGTACTGGACGCGAACCAGAGCCGGGTTAGAGTGCAGGAGCTCTCCAGGTCCTAGCGCCGGCCGGTTTTAGCTCGCAGCTCGGAAGTTGGAGACCCGCCGGTGATCTAGTGAGAGCAGCCGGTGAGTTAGGGCGGGACGCCCGCGCGCGCGGTATGGAAAGGCACGTTTGAGAAAATCCCATTGACTGTAAAAATAATGGACTTATCGAACTATGAGGTCCCCCCATTATATACAGTCTATGGAAAATCCGCGATTAATGCGTCAAAAAAATTGTCGGCGTCAAGCACGTGTCAGATTAACGCGATTTTAACGCGCTAAATCTGACAGCCCTAGTTGTCTTCCATGTCGACCCTGGGAGTGCACACTTTAGCCAAGATGGTTTCACATGAAGGAAGTTCTCCATTTTCCTTTGTTGGCAACAAAGTGGTGCACCTTTTCCAGGGCTCTAGACTAACTTTTTGTACTGGTTTAACTTTTTTTTTTTAGGTGCATCAGCACAAAAGTTTGGTGTACCGACCATCTCGACCACATTACATTTAACAGCACTTTTTCATGGTCACTTTCCTTTTTATTTGCTGTCAATATCTGCATAAAGACTTGAAAATGATTAGCTTACGAACTGGTAAACATAAAGCCCTTTATTTATAACAGAGTTCTACAATAGTGATAAACTACTATTTGTTTATTATATAAAAATTAATCAAAATGCCCAGTTTGAAAAAGCTTATATTTTTGACAGCAAGTGCAATGGGTGGAGCCTAAGTCTTCCTGCTCTGTCCCATTCTGATCCATCTACTTGTAGACAAATAGATCCATGAACGTCTTTGTTTCCTGGTCTGAGCTGGAATCTGGATCAGAGCTGTATGTCTTGATAGAAATGATATTGCTCACCATTTTTGTTGCACTGTAATGTTAGCTTTGGGTTTGAGGGGCTGTAAGCTAGCGAGAGAGTAAACAAGATTTCGTGAGATATCAGTGTGGAGTTACTTCACACAAACAGTCCTGCCCACAACTCTAATGAACTGCTGTCGCTCTGCAGAAACTATGTCCTAGAAAAGGACAAGTTTTTGTTTTGAATTTTGTTTTTAGATTTCTAAAACTTTATGCTTTTTGTTATTTACTTAGGTTTATTAACTGTCATTGAGATCTTTATAAGGTTTTGCGTTGAGTTTGTTTATGTGATCTAACCTTCAGGGCCACCGTAGTTAACCCTAAAACACCAATGGCATCTGAATTAATAGCTTTTTGGCTTGCCATAAATCTTATCTTATTGTTCACATGATCACCGTGAATCAGCTGATTCGGATGCGGAAAAAGCGGCTTTTTTGCTTGCTTTGCTCAGATACACACACAACATTACTAATGTAGAGCGCTCATAATAAGAGTGCTGCTGCACAGCTACTTTTCTCCGTGGCAGTGTCCGCCGATAAACGTGGATTAGGTAAACACTTCACAAATGCACAGAGCTGCTATCAGCGCGAGGCTCGTTTCCTCCGCTTCAGAATCTGCTGGAATGACGTTCATCGCGTTAACGGTAAACACAAGAATGTATCCTAAACACTGTAGCTAAAGCTCAGGTGTTTGAAGATTTTAACAGACTGTTTTCATTCGCTCCACCTGCCGCCAGCATGGGGCGCGCATGTACAGGGTGCGTGTGCACAGACCCAAACTGAACGACTCTCAAAGAGTCCGCTTTATTGCGCGCTGACGCGGCTGGTGTGGAAGCTCCTTCAGATGTACATTCTAATAAAATAATAATAGTTCGTATTTGAGGTTGTTACACCTGCACACACATACAGGAAGGAGACTTTTGGAGTCGCGGAGATTATGTTTGCTTTTTTTCATCACAGAACGGCTGGGTGCACCAGTGCGACCAAGAATTTTTTCAGGCACACCACTGAGAAATCCAGTCACAAATGTGACCAAATTGGTCGCACTCTAGAGCCCTGTTTTCACAGTAATGTTAGGTGTGTCTAAAAGGACAGAGGACTTCCTGAGCCACCTCAATGCAGAAAAACAACAAAATGACAGGAAGAGAGTGCATAATGAACCATGACAGTAAGGAATAATAACTTACATTATCTGTAAAGGCTCAGACTTCTTTCTCTGCCGCAACCACAGCATGGAGACATTCAGGGAGGCCTGCAGCCATTCAGTCCAGCTTTGTGGAGTAGCCAGCCACAGGACTGAGTCCATCCTCGTAAGTAGGAGCTGCAACAAAAAGAAGACATAAAACCACCATTCACCATCTGATCCAAGGATTGAGCTGAATCTGAAAGAAGAAGAACGGTAGCAATTTAAAAGACCTGCTTCAGAGTGAGAACTGCTAACCCTGCTTCAGGAGATCATGTCAAGATCATGTCTGCAGATCCTGATCAGCTAAGCTGCAGCTGGGAGAACCTGCAGAGAGAAGTGGAGGTAGGATGAGAATGATGTAAACTGGCTCCAACAGAGCAGAGTTTGTGATGAACTCCTGCCCCTCTGCAAACTTTCCTAGAAAACAAGACAGATTTCTTGATTTAGCCTAAAAACATCAAAGTCATAAATAAAAGAACACTCAGAACGCTTAGATCAAAAGATGATTGGAGTGGGACTTTAGAGGCTCATTCTCTTCAGGCACAAGTCCTCACATGCAGTGTTGGGTGTGAGTTTAAGTGTGTGTCACCTGTTGTGTTTTCAGTTGCTTGCAGGATGCAGTTTTTGACATTTTCACCCAGGTAGAAAGTTGGCACATGTCCATTATGCAGTGCAGAACAGTGTCAATGTAATCCACATCTGCAGCCAGACTATTTTAACATCCAGAGGAGGCAGGCCTGCTGAGATCTTTTGCAGGTCACTGGGTTTCAGTCTTTTAGCCATCAGTCTGCAGATCTCTGCTCCTGTTGGTCGTATTCTGGACAGAAAATAAGCTGTCAGCAAACTTCACTCCTGAAGCCAAAGGATCAGGCAGATGTGAGGAGGCCTGGTTTACATTTGCAACAGTACTGGGGTGGTGTGCTGATATTGAGCCTTCTGGACCAACCATGAGAAGCTGGACACACTGAATGGTTCTGGTTCTGTCAGTCCCAGCTGGTGAACCACCTGTATAGGGGGTTAGGGAAAAAGAGGTGAAGCATTGGGAATCCTTCATGGTGAAAACAGAACTGCTTACTTGGAAGCAGCTTCTGTTCTTACAGTAACCGCTCTACTCGTCTCATTCTCTACTACACAGCAGAGCTGCATGCTTTCTGTTTTGAGCTGTAGATTAAGCTTTAAATTGGCTCAACCCTTTTCTTCTGCTCTATTTTCCCCACAGAAACCCTAGCTTTCACTGCTTTCATTTTCCAGATGTCTCAGAGTCTGATTGATTTTGTGATAGTTAAACACACGTTATAATCTTTGAATACTTTTGTTACCAAGAAAATACTTGCAGTTCAGGATAAACCTTTGGCTTTTGGTTGCTATGGAAGTTTATATACAATACAGAGACATGTCTGTGTTACTCACTTCACCTGATTCATAAAAATCAAGGTTTGACATCCAGTAACTTTTTTAAACAAATGATTTCTTTATTAAGGCACACTTTATGTTTTGGATTAGTTAGAGAAGAACATTAACTACATCCTTTTGAAAATGAATGTTCCCAACATTACCAACTATAGGTAAAAGTAGGTGGAATTCAGCTCAAATTGATGAATCCATGTTTCTCTTTCAAATCCAGGAATGTTGTAAACATGAGAAGAGTCATTCAGCTCTCAGGACAGCAGGCCTGTGTGGAGGTTAGCCCTCCCGCCTCACAACAACACAGCAGCTGCTGAACCCACAAGTCTTCATGCAAACACTACAGATCAGTCTTTCATTTGACACGTTTGTGTGCATTCACCTGTCCAGGTGTTTGTTTACTAAGATTATTTTTTTGATTGTGTCCTCACACTTTACTATGATCTGTAAAACTGCTGCATCTCTATTTGAAACGTCAACAGAAACGTCGAGAGATAAACGTGCTGACGTCACAGCAGATAAGACGAGAATCAAAGATGACGATCGATGATGATCTTTGCCACGTTGGGTGACGTAATCACTTACGAGAAGACATAGGGGGAAACCATTGATGACGAGTTACCTCATAACAATTACGTGTGGTGACACCAAAAAAATGTTCAGAAAAAGCTTTAAGCTGAAACGATTTTAGCAGAAACAAGAAACCGGACGACCGGGACACAGAAAGACAAACGGGACGGGAAAAAGCGCGCGAGCGAGTGAAACAAAATGAGCAGCTCGGAATATTCCTACGACGGCGAAAGCCTCCCCCCTTCGCGGGAAACCTCCTACATCGTCGCGAAACTGACGGCGGAAGATATTTTCAACGTTGTCTTCGGGATCTTCAACCTGAACACAGCAAGAAAAATGTCCAGGCTGAGGGAGGAGCTGACCTGCGAAACCGTTGACGCGGTGATTGACAGCTTCAGGGAGGAGCTCTCTCCGAAGAAAAAGCCCTTACCTTTCTCACGGAAGCGTATGGGCTCCGTGGATGAGGAGACGGGATCCTCCTCCCCCTCTGCCCCGAAAAAGCGTTTCAGCAGGCAGACAAAGACAGGGTGGGATGTCAGCGAATCAAAAGCAGCCGTTGAAAGACTTTATGAAAGAATAAAAAGGTCTACATCAATGGACACGGGGAAATCCCCACAACCTGCTACAAAAGTAAAAAAGGCTCGGTCTCCAAAGTCTCAAAGGACAAAGGCCAAAAGCCAACAGGCACAGAAGGAAGATGGAGTTGTAGAACCAAAATCTACAAAACAGACATCTTGCCTTTCATGCGTGCCATTTAAAGTTGGAGCTCAAAACATCAAAAAACGGGTCCAACAAATAACTTCTGCAGATAAGGACACAAAAACCCAAGTCCAGGATCCAGAGACAATCCTGCACGGGGAAAACATCGAACCTGCAGGAGAAGCAAAGTCTCGGTCTCACAGGAAAAAGGCCAAAAGCCAAACGGCACAACTGGAAGAAACAGTTGTAGAACCAAAATCTACAAAACTGACATCTTGCCTTCCAGATGTGCATTTTGAGACTGAGAAAATAAAAACATGTGTTGCAAACATGAAAGTTGGAGCTGCAAACATCAAAAAACGGGTCCAACAAAGAATGTCTGCAGACAAAACCCAAGTGCAGGACCCAGAGACAATCCTGCACGAGGAAAACATCGAACCTGCAGCAGAAGCAAAGAAGTCTAGCCTTCAGAAAGTGAAAGTAGGTATTAAAAAACTGAAATCACGTACGTCTGAAATTCAAGTCTGTGCCAAAAGGCGAAAAGCAAAGGCTGCTGAAGTACAGACTGTAGAAGTGACACAGCTGGACGTTTCCAGTAAAAAGTCTCAACTCGATGAGGGTAAAATAAAGACTTCTCCGCTCAGTCCAAATCTTGGCCGGGATGAAGATCTGAAAATGGCCCTGGAAAAGTCTGTTTCACAGATGATTTCACATGCAGTGTCAAGGTCAGGGACAGACCTTTTCTCTGAAAACATGTTCCCTGTGACACAACTTGTTGAAATCATTTTTGAAAAAGTCAAAGACAGCAATGTTGAGATGACTGGTGGAGAAATTGACTCAAAGCTCCACTTGCTTGTTTACAAAGACCTGCTTAAAATCTGGAAAAAACCAGAATTAATCATGGTTGTTCTCGATGTGAACAATGACACGGTCAATGATACAGTTGCTTCAAGCTTTAAAAAGCATCTCCTGAGTTCACAGAGGCCCAGCGTGTTCAGGAGGATTTTCAACTTCTTTCTCTGTGGAAGTTAAACTTCTACAGAAAACTGGGCCTTAAAAACTAGAAAAGTACAACTATTGTAGGGTCTAAAAACAAGCTTAAAATGAAGTAGGAGTAAGCTACTATTTCCAAAAAAAATAAAAAAAATTGTAGGAGTTTCAAAAAAACTTTGTTAAAATTTGTAGGGTTAAAAAAAATAAACTTTTTAAAAAGTTGTAGGGTTTAAAAAAAAAACTTTTTAAAAAGTTGTAGGTTTTAGAAAAAAAAAACAAAACTTTTTAAAAAGTTGTAGGGTTAAAAAAAAAAAAACTTTTTAAAAAGTTGTAGGATTTTAAAAAAAACTTTTTAAAAAGTTGTAGGGTTTAGAAAAAACTTTGTTAAAAGTTGTAGGATTTAAAAAAAACTTTTTGAAAAGTTGTAGGGTTTAAAAAAACAAAAAAACTGTTAAAAGTTGTAGGGTTTTAAGAAAAGAAAAGAGTAAAGCAGGAATGAAAAAAAACTTGGTTTTAAGTAGTGGTAGCTAAAAAGATTTAGTTTTCAGTGTAGTAAGACTTAAAATATGATTTCTTAAAATATACAAAGTTTTAGTTAACTTAATTCCCTTTCAAAGAAAAGGAACATTAGTTTAGTTTCTGAGTAGGTGCTAACTAAACAATTCATTTTTGGTGTGGGAAAATGTTCGTTATTTCTGTGCATGTGTGGTTTTCACAGACGTTCTGGTTTCCTCCCAAAAAAAAAAAAAAAAAAAAACGTAATAAATAGGCGTGTGACACTCACTTTCAAACTAAAATAAACCCTTAGTGTCGATATTAGATATTAGCATTTAGCCTAAAATAAGAAATGAATCAAATTGTTATAAAATAAATCGTTACACGTCTAATAATATCCCATTTTCACACACGTAATGCAACCACAAGGAGGCACAATCCAGTGCTTTCATGTGCCGGTCCCAAGTCCGGGTAAATGCAGAGGGATTTGTAAGTGATGGTAGAAAACGAACTGCTGCAGTCCTTTGACTGTTTAGCTGGAGACGTATATTATTCTTTTCACCTCTTGTTCTCTAACTTCCTACGCAGGTGGTTCTCAAGGTCATGACAGCGGACTATCACTAAGAGCCCTGAGCCGTTTCATGTGGAAAAACTAGACCAGCCCAACAACCGGGACCAGCAGAACCAGCAAGACCAGCAGACGAAGCTCCACAGATGCATGTGTACTGATCCAGGCAACAGCTGGAGCATCAGACACAGTAGTAGAGGAGCCCAGGTGAGGGCAGTTTTCTCTCTTTACTCTCAAGAAAAAAACGTCTAATGCCGAGATTCAGTGTGCCCAAAGAGTTGTGGAAAGTTGCTCACTTTCTCATAGTTGGTATGACTACTACATATTTTATTGAACATCCCTTACCACAACATACAGACACACACACAAGCTACACAAGGATGGTGGGGCCAGTGATCCTCTCTCCCCTATCTCATCCGTTGTAGGGGTACCAAGGCCCTCAATGGTGGTTGCTGTGTCCCTTGGGTGTTGAGCAACAGTCCTCTCGTCACACAGAGAGAGGGATCCCTGAGTTATCTGGCGAGGCCAAAGGGGGTCGGAGGATGCTCAGGGTTCCCAGGTGGTTGTGGGATGCTCGCTGGAGCTTCGGAGGGGCTCTCTGGTGAGTGAGGCCTTGTGCTGGCCCCCCTGGAGCAACAGGAGGGATATTCTCCGGCTGGGCTGCAGTTCACACTCCCCATGCCCCTGTGCCAACTGCTCTCTAGTGCTGAGGGCCCCTGTGGTGGCCCTTCTGGCCCAGGTCTGGATGGTTGACCTTGGGTTGCCCGGTGGCTGGATTCCCTTGATCTGCTATCCTGCGCAGGTGTCTGGACGGCCCTGGCCCCACTGCTATCTCACCTTTGGCAGGTGGCTTGCTGTTGGGGGACCAGACACATTCCCTCTTTTTCCTCTTAGAAATTTACTTTCTCCTGGTGCTCAATGCTGTTGGACTCAACGGACTGTCTGTCCACTGTATCAAATGGTTGATATCCATTCAAACATTCAGGGGTACAGAAGCTTGGCAGAGAAAGCTGCAGCATTGC
>NC_050521.1:4345821-4349390 GCF_002922805.2 Oryzias melastigma | reverse complement strand
AAAAACAAGAAAGAAACAAACAACAAAATAAACCAGATAAAAAACCAACTACCTCAGAATTTCTTTCTCTCTTTCTGTGTTCTTTTCTTTTCTTGTTACTTTCATAGCAGTCAACCCCACGTTTTGGCTTCATAAAACAGAGAGGTTTTTCCTGCACCTGATAAAAGCATCTGTGTGAAACTCGCATCACCTGCTGCGCCGGCTGCCTGCTGCGTCTGAGCGCCGCACGGAAAGAAAAGGCTGCTAAAAGTGCCTTCAACAGACTTTATAAAGAAGGGAGACCCCCCCACTGTGAAATGTAATAAGAAAAATTAATTAAACAAAGAAATGGGAAAGAGGGAATACTGAGCAAGTCAGAAAAATCCAGAAGGGAACTACAAGGGACGTGAGCACAGTAGGACCTCCATTTTCACAGACAAAGTGTGCACATTAGCAGCTTTATTATGGAAAATCTCTATATGATACTAAACGTCTGGATTGTCTGATTGATAGTCAGGAAATTACAAAGTAATTAGAGAGATAGCAATCCCTTAAAGATGATTTGTTCAAAGATCAGCAAAGAAGTGCCTCCATTTCTCATGATTACAGCTGCTATTATCCAGACAATTTAGGCCATTAAAAAAGACCTTTCTTGAAGGTGTATTTCATCCTTTGTTCTGCGCGCCTTCAGCTCCGCTCCACAGGTGGCGTTTTGAGATGAGGACCAGAGGAACTTTGATCCTTCAATTGGTAAAATTATGGCTGTTCCAAAGCCTCCTGCAATGACAGCAGACCCCAACATTTTCACTCTCTTTTCCCTGAATTACAGACTTCTGAAGGTCTTCTGAAGAACTCTGGTGCCACCTAGCGGTACATGATTTAAACTTCCAGTCACAGTTAAGTTATGCTGCAATAATATGAGGTCAAATCTGCATCAGCTTGAAGAAAAACAGAGTAAAAATAAAAATAAAAACTTATTGAAACTTACTAATTAAAAACTTCATAAAAATGTAACTTTGAAACTTGAATTAAAAAAAATTAAACTGTTACAATTTTTTTTTAAGTTTATTTTGCTCTCTCTTTTTTTGTTTCTCATTCTTTGCTTTCAGTTCTCTGTTTTCAGGTTCAATTCAGAGTTTAGAATTTTCACTGCTGATCCTAATTTTACATATTCTTTTTCCAAATGTTTCATTTTATTTCTTCACATTTTTAATAATTCCTTCAAGTTTTCGATTTGTATTTTGGATTTTAAAACTGCTTTTAAAACTTTTTGTTTTCTTCAAATTTACAAATTCCCCAAAAAGAGCAACAGCAGTTTTCACAAACACTCTTTTAAAGTCTAGAGGTTTTGTATGAGGTCAAATCAGGATCAGTTTAAAGCGAAGGAAAAAACAAATTTGAAATTTAAAAGGAAAAAAAGTGATCATTTGAAAAGAGTTTTAAGCTTAAAAACACATTTTGAAACTTGAGGAAATTATTGAAAATTAAAAAAATAAAATGGAACATTAAAAAAAATATGTATATTACAGGATCTGCAGTGAAAATTCTAAACTGAAAACAGAGAACTGAAAGCAAAGAATGAGAAATGAAAAAAGTAAAAGTTGAAAGTACAAATAAACTTTTTTTTTAATTGGTAACAGTTTTAGTTTTTTTTTATTCAAGTTTCCAATTTCCCTTTTTCACATTTTTAATGTTTTTTCAAGTTTTCAATATTATTCAATTTTATTTTTTCAAATTTTCAACAATTCCTTCAAGTTTTCTTTTATGTATTTTTGAGTTTAAAACTGCTTTAAGATTTTTTTTTTCAAATTCACAATCCCTGTTTTTCAAATGTTGGCTCATGCTTTCGTTCACTTTAAGCAGATCTTGATTTGACGCCAAAGCTCCTGCCTATGTCAGTGAAACACATTCCAGCCCCCCCCCCCCGTTTGTACAGTCAGGAGATGGTGAACCCTCTAACGCCGGAGAGTTTCTGTTCTTTCATTTACTGTAACTTTTCAACCATTAACATGTGAGCCGCTTTTCTCCTTCAGAATCTGCTAGAGTGAGGTTGATCGAGTGTCAACAGTTGAAGGAAAAGCTTCAGCTCTGGTTAGGTTTTCTTCCTATGATCTCATGGTTCAGCTTCTCGGTTTGAGACAGTTTTCTTCACATTTTCCAGATTCTGTCTAATATCCTGCAGGTCTCCAGAGTTCAGCTCCTCCAACAATACTCTTACATTTTGACATATTTCTGGACATTGTTGATGGTTGTAAGTGAGAGAGAGAATAAGAGAGGAGTGGGAGCACATGCTGCCCCCCCCCATGACTGAATCTGCCAAAGTCAATGACTGAAGGCTCACTAAGCTGTCAAGCATTCAATACTCAGATTTTTCATCAGTCAGGTTTAAATTGAAAAATGGACACAAAAGTGATGATCCATGACTTGAATAAGAAGAATGATGCACACGTTACTGCAGGTGAAGTCAGAATGAACAAATGGAGGGGAGGATTATGAGCGCTAAAGCGGCGGTGAACAAAGATTTCCAGCTTCACTGTTCCTACAGACATCAGAGCTGTTCTGAGACAGTCAGTGTTCCTTTGCAGAGGTTTGGGGTTTTTTGGGATGATGTTCCATAAAAAGAAGTCAACACAGAACCTAATAGAATTGCTATAGGCCGGAGCCTGGAGAAGATAATGAAGGGGAGAGCAGACACAGGCATGCTTTCATGATGTACTTTACAGTTTCAGAAGGAAAAAAGGACAGAAGTCAGAAAAGGTGGGCAGCAGAGGACAGAGGGTTGCTGGCATCACAGCCTCACACAGCAATCTCTGCACAGAGTGCCTCTTTTTAATTACTTGGGCCTAATTAAAACTCTCAGCTGTGTGCTACAGAGACGGTCTACCCATTAAAAAATCACTTCTGCAAGCATCTTATTACAATGCATCGCTGTGTTCCGTTTTATTGTGTCATCACCTTTTAGTGGATTTTCTAATTGTGATGAGAGTAAATGAAGACAATGAGGAGAAACAGGAGCTGGAAAAAAGCAGAAGACAGGCAACATTTTTCCAGAAATGTCTGTCAAACAGCAACCACTGGCATCACGGTTCCTCTTCTCTCGTTTAGATGTTTTTAAGCTTCTTTTAGGATGTTGCTGTCTGACACAGCAGCTCATTTGGTGCCTAAAGACTGCTATTTCTGTGCATCTTAGAAAATCCACCAAGCTCTACATTTATGTTACTACATTTCAGCTTTTTGGATGGAAAGTGCCCGACTTTTCATGTCTGAAAGTCAAATGTTTTGCAGGACACCGTAGGGAATTGAACCCCAACCTGCTAAAGCAGGCATACCGTTACCAGTGCCTTTGGTTTATGGACGACACATGACACATTGTTTGCGGTTCTGCAATGTTTGGTCTACTTGCACCCATCAACAATGTTAAATGTGCAGATGCTCCTGTGTTTCTGCAGCAGACCAACAGCTTCCTCATCCTAACAAGGTTTCCTCCTGATGGAATGAAATTCTGTCAGCATTCTAGAAGTTCTCCTGAACTCCCCGCTAGATGGAACACAACTTCTGGTCCCTTTTCTTCAAAAGAAGCATTGGCTACC
>NC_050521.1:4318048-4345782 GCF_002922805.2 Oryzias melastigma | reverse complement strand
ACACACACACACACACCTCCATCCATTGTTGGGATGGATCAGAATTGGTGAGATTTGATAAAAGCAAAAGTCTTTTTTATCTTTTAATTAAACCTGGAAGTGAGAAATAGGAAAAAAAATAAAAGACAAGGCTTAATTTTTACTTTATGTTTCTCTATATTTGGTGAAATATTCTGTCATTTTAATCCTCAGGTGTTTTCTTCAATAATATTTATGTTTTATTAATATGTTTTCCAACAATCCAGGATTATTGAATTTTTGTAACTTTTAAATGCATCTCTTAACTCAGATGATCACTTTTGTCTTCTTTATTTTAAAGTTTAGTGGAAAAACACATTTAAAAGAAAGCGGTCTCATTTGAAAACATGATGCTTAAGATTGAGCCGTTTTCTAGAAAAACTACGAGTTTGAAACTTTTGATCTTTTGTTCTCTTCTACTGTGAATGAACTTTGTGATGGAGTAAAATCTGCTTCTTCTTACAGGTGGAGGAGCTGGACAGGATGGTGACAGAGAAGACAGGCTTTAAAAAGTGAGCTTTTTATTCAATCTCTGGGGTAATGAATGAAATTCACTTTTAAAGAAAACTCTTCCTCCTCGTTCAGAGCATACCTGGTGACTGGACAGACCAACAGTTGAAAGGTGGATGTCCACCGTCTGTCCAATCTGACCAGTTTAGGAGCTTCTGTGCTCCAGGTAAGCAGCAGGTAATGTCTCCATCTAGTGGTGTTAGACAGTAATGCACTCATCTTAGCTCTCCCTCAAAGATCTGCAGATATCAGTCTGCTGGCCAACCGGCAGGAGATGGAGGAGCCTTTTGAAATGGAGCAGATAGGTGTGTTTGCACATTTCTGTCACAGTTGGAGTTTTGGATTTAGTTTTTCTTGAACAGACTTTTCTCTGACAGGTTCCAGTCCTACGCCCTACAAGAGGAACCCCTGGCAGGCAGAGGCTGCTGCAGCTTGGCCCGACACCTGGTGGCGCTGATGGTGACCCGCTGCAGACGGTCTTGGTGTAGTGGCTCAAGAGGACGCTGGACCACAGCGCCAACAGGTTTCTGACGTTTCAACAACAAACGGTTTTTAGTTGTTAAAAAAAATAGATGTTTTTATGTTGACTCACTAGCAACTCAATGACAAACACAAGAAACACTTTGAATTACATGATGTTTTTTATCCACTTAAATAAAAAATATTCTTATTTTGGTTCTTCCTTTTTGTGTTTTCTTCTAGAAATACTAATACGTGGCCTTACATGCAGCACCGAGGCATGTCTACTCTCTAACAGTCCGATTTTAGACCGCAAGAAACTTTTTCTGCTCTGCTGCTTTCATGCTTCTGAGGCGGTGTACGCATAGAGGAGCGTGATTCAACGAGGAAGAGGACAGTTCTGCCCCAGTCCAAATAAGCAAATACCCATGTGTGCAGTATTCACACGGGGTCAGTAAAGGGTCAGTATGTGCACCTCTCTAACAACCAGAGTGCGGCGTCAGGATACAACAGCATCACCTGTGCATCATAACTGCATGTGACTTATATCACCTGTACATATACTTCATAATACACTTACCATTTGCATGACAATCATGCATTTAGTTTTCCTGACATCTCATGATGTCATTTCCTTCACCTTACTTCCCCACCTGTTGTGTGTTGGTTACGACTCACAACATACCTGTAGAAAAGATGAGCATAGGCATTTTTGCTCTTACTGGGTGGTCTACAATCTTCACATTTTGTCCTGGGGTGTCCTGCATAGATTCACCCATACTTGCCCAAAGACAGCCGGCATCCACCCCTGGAGCAGCTGAAGTGATGTGGGCGGCTCGAGTGAAAATGTGCTCTGTTGTTTGGAGGGTAAATGATGACACAGTCAAAGAAACCTCAACCTGTCTGTGATATCATGTTTTTATTTTGCATTGCTGTTATGATCTGTAATATGTTTTTACTTTGAGTGATTTGTTGGTGCTTCAGGGCCACCGTAGATTGGTCTTTTCTGCCTTTGTATTAATTGTTTTGTTTCTTTTGTCTTTGTAAAGCAGGAGTAAACAGTAAATACGAGACTTTTCTGGGAGGAGGAAGCAATAACTGGACTTACATACATGTTAAATAAAAAAGGGAAGTTCCCACATCTACTTATTAACAATCGGAGAACAACTGTGTTTATTTTTCCATAACAGAAAACTCACAGTTTGAAAGTTAAAAGTTAATTTTAATGTTTAGTGGTAGAATGTATTTTCATTAGACTAAAAGACAGTATTTTTATTTGAATGTTGTACTTTAAGTGACAAAGTATTGACCTTTTGACCTCCCCTGATGCTCGGAATACACTTAGACCACTACAATCACTGCATTTACAGAAGGGTTCCTGCGGAGGGCGTGTGAGGGGTGCAGCCTTTGTTTTCTATCCTTTGTTACATATTGTTGATCACATGAGTTTTTATTTATTTGTTCTGTCTAAATATGACTGGAACACAACAGTTTTCTTTTAACAAAAGCGTCATAAATGACTATTTTTGCCTTCAGATGATTATTTATCCTGCTGTAAGCGCACATCTGACTCCGCCCGCACAGCCCCTCCCACCCCGGAAGTGACGTCACCAGCGCCAGAGCCGAACAGCAACAGCGGAGGTGTTGTTCATGGCCAACTAGGAAGTTTTCCTGATTTTACTGAAGTTTCCTCCTCAGCCTTCACGATGTCGGGACGAACCTGCGCGGGGCTCACCGCGGCGCTCGCGCTCGCCGTCGTGCTCGTCACCGTGGGAGAATGTCAGACAACCGCGCCGACACCAGCCCGTAAGTCCCCGGTCGGAAACGGCGGGCTTCGTTTCTGTTGGCTCGGTGTTTTTGTTCATGCCTGATGCTGGATCTTTGTGAACTCACGGCGCTGTTTTCGAAGTACGTCAGAGCTGGGGCCCCTCCCCCCTGACCCGCCGTGAACTTGTGGTGACTTGAGTATCTCTCTGCTGGAAGTTCCGTGTTTTTACTCCGTCCTCCATGTTGTTCTTTTTCAGCCTGCTCCACCTACAGAAGCTGCGACAGCTGCGTCCCGCATGCCAAGGTAAGCGCAGGTGCTCCTACACCCGCTTTTCCCAGCATGCTCCTCTGCCGGTGGCCCCGAACACACCCCTCCGGTTCAGACCCCCCCTTCAATCATCCTTATATCGCTGGACAGGGCTTAATGAGGCTCAATGAGGCCACTGGTATAAAGGTCATTCAGATAGCTCAAAGATAAGAAGGTTTTAGGGTCTAATTTATATGGAAGTGTTTGAGACTCATAATTCAAAATAAAAGTCAATACAGGAAATGCTTTTTCATTTTCACAATAGATAGATAGGTATCTTTATTTGTCATTGTCTCAGGTCCAATGGAATTAAAAAGTGTCTCCTGGTCAGTGCAACATTCATGCTTCAAATCAACCCAACTCAACAATGTATGTAAATGCATCAACCGTTGAGAGCAGCATGTCGTTTGCCGGTAACGCTAACTATTGCAGAGGAGGAGCGAGCACTGACGTCATGGTGGTCCGCCCCTTGGAACTGCTAAACCAACAGATTTATGAGACACTTCTTTACATGGCAAGATTTGGAAACAAAAACGCAGTCCTCATTGGCTTTGTCACATTAATTATGCCACAAAATGAGCGGTGATGAAGAAGAAAAAGAAGAAGCCATTTGGAGAATTGCTTCTTCATTTTATTTAAGAGACAAGTAATGCAGTTACATTGTGAAAAAGAAAAGGCATTTCTGGTTATGCATTTTAATATCTAAGCGTTCAAAGTGTCATAACTTTCTCATCACTTATCCACTCCAGGAAAGCGAGGAATCATTTTAAATCTAATAAAAATAACTACAACAATCAAATCTCAAATTTGGTATTAAATCATTAGTCATTGCTATATTATCAAATAATAATATATAAACGGGCTCCTGTTTGCTTGTAGACATCGGTTGCTGTTCTGACCTGCAGACTCCAGGCTATGTGTTTCATTTTGTTTTAATGTAAGTTTTGATGAGGAGGGCGTCAGCTGGAGTCTGAATCAGAAAGACGCTCGATGAGCACAGACACGCTGAAGGAGCAGAAGTACTGTTACATGCACCAACAGAGATGGGGTTGGGTCTCACAAGTATTTCATCTGGAGGGAGAAGTTATAGAAATCCTAGTTTGACTTTGCTAGGAGTAGATATTACTGGAGTATGGAAACCACTGGGCTAGCAGGCAGTAGTCCTCCTGATTACTCCATAATGCTCATGTTTGTATTGATCTTCTCCACACGTCCTCATCAAAGAGTTCAGATGGGACCACAGCATTCAGGTCGGTGTTGTGTTCTTTGTGTCTGCAGTGTCTGTGGTGCCTCACTACCAACAACTGCAGCGACTACCCTGTCAGCTGGTTGCTGCCGCCGCCTTCGCTCTGCCCGCTGGCCGAGGCTCGCTGGGGCGTGTGCTGGTGTGAGTAGGTCACTGTGGATTCTCAGGAACATCTCGACTTCTAAAACAGGACGTGGATGCTGTGCTCAACCACCGAAGATTCATCCGTTCTGTGACATGTTCCACATGGTGTAGACCAGGGGCCCGTTTCAAGAAGCAGGTTTTGTTGGAACTCTGAGTTCGTGAACTCCAAATTCAGTAAAACTCTGAGTTTTCGGTTCCAGAAAGAGGGATAACTCAAACCCGGGAAAGTGGGCGAAACCAAGCCCGTTCCAAGAAGCGGGTTAAGCTGAACTCAGAATCAATCACTATGGTAACTGAGTCTGTGAACGAAACCTGGTCGGTAGCAGGTTTTCTTCAGGAAACTTAGAGTTCTCTGTGGTCTCCGCCCCTTTTTAAAGTGAAGGATGGTCAAATATGAGTTCCTCATGAACATTTAGAGAACATTCACATTAGAGACGTCATGTTTTCACCACTCAGAAACCAAAATGACATGTTCATTCATAGAGGATCATGTAGAGAGGAGGCTGATTAATCCAGAGGAAATGTTATTTACGTCGGTAGAGGATTTGGAGGACACGAGTCGACTGACTGCAGTTTCCCAATTCATTTTTATTTCAGCGATATTATAAATAGTGAGTTTTTCCTGGGACTCGCTATTAAAAAATACAGTCTTCTTTTCCTTATTTTGATCCCTTAACAAAAGGAACAATTGAATGTCACACACTGGGAAATCATCTAAACTCATCTACCGTCCGTCACTTGCGTCACACATTAGCTCGGTCGCCAGCAACGCTGCCTCCCACCACGGAGATTGCCAGTTCGATTCCAGGTTGCGGAATTTATTTTTACGCTTAAAAGAATTCGGCGAATATTTTTTAAGTCTTGAGAATTAAAATTAAATAAATGCTTTTTTGACATATGCAGCTACAGTTTCTTTTTTAGCGTGCAGTGATATCCGTGTGTGTAGGGGGGGGGGGGTTACCAAAACTGGTCATTCATGCGATTACAGAGATTACTGATTAAATTGGTAACAGATCAAAAACCATTCCTTACTCAACAAGAGACAAAATAACCTTCCTGACATTATTTATTCATTATTAGAAATGATTCAAATAACTGCAGATATGTTCTCTCTGTTCTACCGCTGCAGCTGTGTTGCTTTTCTTGATGAAAATGTTCTCCTATAGTCGCATATGCTTGAAGGAACTTATCAATTTCCGCCACCGGAAGTACTAAACTCAGATGTTTTTCCCCGTTGCCATGGTGAATCATGCTGTCTTTGCTCCATTGATCAGGGCTTTTAATGGTCGCGACGCTCACACCTGATTCTGGTTCTGACAACTTCAAGTTGATTGAATCAAACATTTTCAGCTGTTCTGGAACCGAAAACCCTGAGTTTGGGAATTTTGAGTCCAGTGACTCTAAGTTCAGGTTCGAACTCTAAATTTGTTGAACCTGCTTCTTGAAACGGGCCCCAGGGGTGACAAACTCAATCGCACAAGGGGCCAAAATCCAAAACACACTTTAGGTCACGGGCCGAACAGGGTAAACATTTAGTGAACACTAAAACTACATTTTTCAAACTTTAAAACTGTCATTTTTAATGCAGAATGAACCATGACCCTAACCTGAGCCTTGTCCTCATCTGGTACCACGTCCAGAACCAGTACTGATCCAGGTCCGGGACTGGGTTAAGGCCAGGGTTAGGATCATAGAGTTTAATATCACTAGAGATGACACGCAGGCTTTTTACAACTGTCCAAGATACATAGAGAGCGACGCCATATTGGAATGGTATAAAACAAAGAGACTTGGTTTAGCAGAACCAGTAAAATGACCATAAAATGATTCATTTTGGTCTGATTTTAAAAAGGAAAAAACTGATCATCAGAAAAATAATTCCCAGGTCATGGTAAAAATGTCTTTGTACAAAGTGCAACAAAGGAACGACATTTCAAAAGTTATTATATAGGAAACACAACACTTACCTGATGCATGGTTGTTATTCTATTCAAATCAACGCACTGGGATCAATTCACCTGGTGGGAATTTATCAGTGAAAAGTCTCATTCTTGTTTTTTTTTCCAGATCTGTTTGTATTATTGTAACACAGCTGTAAACAGACATGTATACATTCCAATATGGTGTCCAACTTTGCGTACGTAACAAGCTAGCATGTCATCTCTAGTGATAGATCTGTATCTAGTGATATGTCCCAGCACCAGTTTGCAGCTTGGAGGTTGGGGAGCCTTGATTTAACCCTTTTACACAAAAAAAAGGATAAATTGGGTACACCCAAAAACGAACACTTTGGACGTGGAGGGGTCTGGAACTATGTGTCAATGTGTGACGAGGTGGGAATGAGAACGTGTCGGTTACCAGGGCAACATAACATCGGGCCATTAATAACAAAAATATCAAGTGATCTGGAGGGCCAGAAATAATCACCCAGTGGGCCGGGGCCGGCCCCCGGGCCATGACTTTAACACATGTGCTGTAGATGATCAGAAGCTCAGAGAAATGTCAGCTGCAGTGATGAACGCATGCAAACAAACACACATGCTGGTGTGGCAGACGTTTTGTGCCAAATAAATGAATCTGTGTTAATAATCTACAGATGATGCAAACACTGGTGACAGATCAGTCCTCTGTTCTCTCCAGCCACCTGCTGCTGAATCATTTAGGTCACATTTACAGCACAGGAGTCCACAGAGGACAAAGGTCTCCGATAAGAGTGGATTTACAGATATCTGTGTCGGATCACTTCTGCTTTTTCATTCTGAACCATGTTTCTTTCCAAATCTTTAAAGTTTCTAATGTTCTGATGTTTGGCTGAATGAAGTCCGTCTGATCTGCGTCAGGTCTCCCTCTGCTCCAATGAAAACAGTCTTGGATTCAGTTTTTCATGTTTGCAAAGAGCAAGAACTAGAGAAGCTGTTTAGAATCCCAGCTCAGGTTTGAATTTAACAAATCCAGCAAGCTTCAATGCTGACAAGAAATCAAGGAAGGATTGTTCCAACCAAACCACTCTGGCTGAATCAAATACTCACCAGCAGGATTCTTTGCAGTGGTTGAAGTTTTTTATGGTTTGTAGCTGACAGATTATTTTAGGCCTTTCAGGCGTGTTCAAATAATCCCACCAGATTACAGGTTTAAAATCATTTCATGCAAAACGTTTTATTTTCACACAAACCGCTGCAGTCTCTGCTGCTCAGCCAACTCCACAAGAGTTGAAAAGAGTCCAGGCTCATTTGGTCTCAGTTTCATTTCTGAGTAAACCATGCAGTTCTGCAGAGTGATCAGTAGGTGGCGCCTCATCGTTTCTCTAAGGTTGTGTTTTTCTCCTGTGTCTGTCAGTGAACTTCGAGGCCCTGATCATCACGCTGGGTGTGCTGGGTGGATTCCTTTTGATCAGCATCACGGTCTGCTGCTGCTACTGCTGCTGCTGCAGGAGGACGCGCTCGTCAAGGTCAGCTCAGTCACTGACAACCACAAAGAGACCTGAAAGGCCTCGTTTGATTCCTTCAAACACCGGCAACAATGAGCAGGAAACTATTCATCTGTCGGTCCACCTCTTCTGCTTATCCTGGGCTCAGGGGGGTGGGAGGAGTCTATGGACAGGTGCCCTGACCTCCCTCTTCTGTTCTGTCTGAGGAACCCAGAGCTCCTCCAGGCCTGCAGATCCGCACAGTTCCTCCAGAAGAGGACAGAAAAAAGACCCCAAATACTTCATCTCCTGCAGTCAGGGCAGGAGCTCTCCATCTTCCTGGGGAGGGCAACCCCCCTTCTTTCATTTAACTGTCTTGTTGAGCGAAAACTAAACAACACATGCTGACCACAGATGTTGCTCCAAAAAGCAGGAGTGTCTCAATTTGGGGTCCAAACTTTTGACCAGTGCTGTTTGGTTTAAATCTAATCAAAATATCTCTGCATTTCAAATTTAAGAGACATGCAGAAAAAATCTCACTTTAAGAAGCTCAATATAAAGTTTATTTTGAAACACACTTTTAATCACTCCATCCATCTCCTCCGGGTCATCATGGACCGGGTCGTGGGGGCAACAGTCTAAGCACAGATACAGACTTCCCTCTCCCGGCCACGCCCTCCAGCTCCTCTGGGGGACCACGAGGTGTTCCCGGGTCAGCCGAGAGACGTAGTCTCAATCTGAATAAGCTTCCTTACTGAGTTCACTGTTTTCTAGAGCTGTATGACTCTACAATAGACCCTTTTCACGTGACGGCACACAAAACGTTGAGTGTGAAGACTGATTTCTAGTTTTATATTATGTCTATAGTTTAGAACAGCAAAGCTGACAGCTGAGCGCTGTTTAAAGCAATTTTACCTAAATAATGAAAGGTAACCTAACCAACTGTAACAGAAATGTGTACAATATTTATGTTCTAAATGTTCTACCTGGTTGTATTTGGTTTTCCCTCTCAGATCAAATGTCAGTATTCCTCCTGCAGAATGATCCACAGCTGCTTCCCCAAAATCCTCTGGATGATATTAAACCAGTCGTGGATTATTTCTCGGTCATAGTTAGATGAAGGTTACAGGAACTTCACTGAATGCTGCTGGTTTGATTATGAATTCAGATTTTCTTCTTCTAATTGATGCTAACGCTAACGCTAGCTTTCCATGATGGGGATGAGACGTAGATCTGCAGAAGATCTTTTCTGTCCAGTTAAAGTTGATTATATTTCTGTGTTCACAGAATCACTAAAAACAGACTAAAGTCAGATCATTTCAACGACAAGAAAGAAAAACTAATAACTGTTGTGTTATTTTCTGATGTAGCTCCTCTTTGCTGTTGATCATAACCGTGTCTGATCCTGCAGGATAATAAAAGTAAACAAGGATCAAAATCATTTGAAACTGTCAAAAAAATATTCCTATAAAAAGCATTCCTATTTTACAATTATCCCTTAAAATACCCTGAAAAACCAAGAAATACCTCTGATTACAACAATTAAATTTATCTTCGAGTGCAGTTAAAACACGTGGCCAACATGCAGAAATCTGCATCTTATCTGCTCCTATTAAATGTGGCCAACAAGAATTTTCAGGTTTTGTGCTGATCGCACTAAAAACACGTGTGAATAACATCAAGCAAAACAGAACCCGTTAGAATAATATCTGCTCAATGAAAGGTCAATATTTTCAATAGAACCTCAAATATTGGAGGATTATTCAAATTTGTATTTAGACTTGTGAACGATCTAAGACAGGAAATGAAAATGGAGTTCAGCAGGACATTCATAATATAAATAGTTTACATTTTTCTGTTGAAATTGGTAAGGTTATCTTTTATTATAAATGTAATATTGTGTTAAACAGCGTTCAGCTGTCAGCTTTGCTGTTGTAAAGCTGTTAACCAGAAGCAACTATTCACATTTTCGGTCCTTTCCCCATTCTGTCTGACGTCACCGTGAAAAGGGTCTATTCCAAAATTGAGTGCACTAGAAATTACCCAGAAGTCTTTGCGAAAAACTAGCATTAATGCTCACCACATTAGCGAATATAGACCACAATGCAAAATGTATTTTTTTTAATAAGCCATCCACATTTTCATCATCAAAACACAGTGGAGTCAGAAATAGACATCTTGAAAAGTTGGTGTTGATTCGATTTTTACTTCAGTAAATCGGTGACGTCATATCCAGTGTTTAGAAAATCAAAATAAAAGTAGTGAGCAGGATGTCCAAATTGCTTTAATAGTGCAGGTCACTAGATTGTTTTTAGAAGTTTGGCAGTAGGTTGGGAATTCAGACATAGCCGTGGTCTGTCCGGCGTGTCCTGGGTCTTCCCTGTGGGATATGTCTGGAGAACCAGGTATCCGGACCAGACGCCTATTCTACCTTCAGATCTTATATAAACAAAAGATTTGATTAGGTTTAAACCCTTTAACACCAGAGCTCCACTGTTTATGTTCTTGATTTACTGTATTTTTTTATTGTTAACACGATCACAGTAATTCCAGCAGATTCTGAAGAAGAACAGCGACTTAAGAACTGAAGAACTGAAAAGTTCCAGTACGATAAAGATTTTGTGTCTAAGCGTCACTGGCGACACCTCAGGTGGTTTCACTCATACATTTGATAGTATGTGAACTGGATCAGATTAATATAAATATATTCAAAACATACAGTAGGTTATATATTTCTAAACAAATGTGTAAACTGTGTAAACTCAAAATTGAAGGATCAAAAGAATTGAAAAAAATCTGAATCTAATCAATGCAGGCTCTGGTGAATTGAATCATTTCTGGAAACTGGAAAAGCTCCATTGTTAGTGTGAATGCGTTTTGCTGAAAGTAGTTGCTGAAGATGCTGAAACTTTTTGCTGAGAATGGTGACGCAATTCACTTTAACTGCTGAAAGGATTTGAAAAAGCTGTTTGTAAAATGTTAAATTTGCTAAAATACTGGAAATTTTGTTAAAGACTTAAGAAAGAGCGCTGAAGTTAAGGTAAATTTCTGAAAAATTTGTAAATTTGTAGTGCTTAAAAATCCTCAATTCATGCCAATTTTGGAAACGTATTTAGTGTGTTAATTAAATATGAGCTTAACTCCAAATGATCCTGAAAAACCGTAGTAGAGGCCAAGGTAGCCTAAAGAAGTTAGTATAGACTACTACCTAAAATTCCTCAATAAACCAAATTAGTCAAAATGTTGCTAAAATATTTGCTAAACTCCAAATTAGCCTTTAAAAAACTCAGAAGATGCTAAATTACCCAAATGAGCTACCGTAATGCTGATATAACAGTTCAGTGTCATTTCTTTATTACTATAGACATAGTTCATGAATATATTTAAAGGTTTGTTGATAATCTACTTAAATTTGAGTAATTTGAAGACTTTTTCATTCATTTCCTATGGGGCAAATTTTGCTTAATATTTCAAAAACTGTAAAGTTTATAAATACCAAAAATACAAGCAGTAATGTCCTTATCGAGATGAGCGTTTTGATACCAATATTCACACTATTACCATACCAGCCCTAGAAAAGGGCTCTCATTTCAAAGTCTACAGCGCCCCCTGTTGAATGTGCTGTGTGCTGCAGAGACCTGAATGCAGGTCAGTTTAAGGAATCAAACCATCCTGCTCACAATAGAGGTGTGCACAGCGCACACCTGAGGCTCTGGGGTAATTCTTTCTTAAGAAAAAATCTGTGGATTTCTCCTCGATTGTCACTTAACTGAGAATTTTACCAATGAAATCTCCATCTTTGTTTCCTTTCAACTAGTACTAATGTGTTTTTGTGATGAAAGTTTGACAGAAGCCTCATCATTTATTGGAATGACAGAATACTCTGCAGTCAGACATGCAAAATGAAGATGCATAAAATACAGAATTGTCTCCTGAGAAACTGCTTCTGTCTGTGCGTGCACTTGTCTGGTCTCATCCACGAGTCGCTTCATCTGGAGTCCTCCACTCACGTCTGCTTTCATCCTCAGGTCTGACAGAGACGAGGAGAGATTGGCCAGGAGGAGGGAGGAGATCAGACAGCGCTCTGAAGAACGGTGAGAGCTTCAGCAAACAGGCTGGATCTGTCAGGACGAGCCTCTCCTGACAGATCCAGGAAGCAGTCGGTCCTCCTTCAGGCGTCGTCCTCCTCAGGGCACGCAGCATCAAACTTCCCAGGCTGCAGGTTCTGGCTGATGTCTGGTGTGAATGCTGTGATTCAGGTTTCAGCTGCTTGTGTTTTGCTCCCTCTGATGTCTTCAGAAGCTTTCCTAGACCAATAGTGGAAAAAAGTCAAGTCTTTGTGCTGTCTAAGACTCTCGGCAAACTCATTCAGAGCTTTGACACGTCAGTCTCTTAAGCTCCACTCAGCTTTACAGTCTTAAACTCTTTAAGGAAATGATGCAGAACGACGTTTGCATGCTTTAAGTATTAGTTAATCTTTTACCAGTTTAGTTATTTCTTTAGTCATTGCCGTTAGATTTCTAAAGCCAATGATGACTGAGATTTATTTAAAACATTAAAGAGTTTGATCAGTTGTGACATCTGCAGCTCTTTTTCTGATGGTCAGTTTTCTTCAGCTACCTTTGATTAGACTCTGAACCTGGTAACTTCTGTAGATGGCATCAAACACAACTCATGGAGATCATTGCGGAGTAAATAAAGAAATGCTTCTCTATCCTCCATTCCAACACCGCAGCTTGACTGCTGCTGGTTGTGAGAGCAGGTGTGCTGATAAAGTTGGAACAGTCAGCAGACCTACAAGCTACAGCAGGAGTGACAGCAGGATAAACATTTACTGAACACTCTAAAACTGCATTTTTAAAACTTTAAAAACTTTTTTAACATAATTATGAACTAGATATATAGCATTACCTGTGATAATGCTAGTGTGAATGCTGTAAGCTGCATTTGGCTGCTGAAGATGCTGAAACTGATATCTGAAAACACTGAAGTTGATATCTGATAGCCAACTAAAATGTTAAATGCCAAATTAGATTTTAAAAAAAAACTACAAAAAAAATGTAGGCTAGCATATAGCTAAATATTAGCTAAACTCCGAAACAGCCTAAAAAACAAAAAAAAAACTTGAACTGACTTGTACTGACCTGAACTGGCTTGTACTGACTTGTGCTGACCTTTACTGACTTGAACTGATCTGTACTGACTTGTGCTATCTTGTACTGACTCGTGCTGACCTGTACTGGCTTGTGCTGACTTGTACCGACTCGTGCTGACCTGTACTGACTTGTATTGAACGGGAGGCTGACACTTCCCTTCTGTATTTATTGGTTTTGCTCATTGTTTTAATCCAAAGTGTAGATATTTTCAAAGTGTTTCCAAAAACGTTGATACATAAACCTTTTTACCAACCAACAAATCAGCTGCAAAAAAATGCAGTTTGAATCCAATCCCCAGATGTAATCTGTTCAGTGGAGTTCCTATGACAACAACAAAGAAAAACTCTTGGATTTCCTTTAACCTCACAGTATTACAGTTCTGAATCCACTTTCAGATCTATGAAACCAAAACCATTGGAGGAGAGGAGTTCTGCTGTCCAGTGGCCATAACTTTTCTGTTTTGTTTGTTTTTCCTGACAGGAAAGTGGAGAGGAAGACTCGGCACGACGAGATTCGCAGGAAGTACGGTACGTGTGACCGCCTCCGTCTTTTGCCGTCAGTCATCCTCTGGAGATGCAGGTGTTTCTCTGGTTCCAGAACCGCAGTCTGATCTGCTCACACGAGGACGCTGTCAACGGGTGTGCTCAGGTGGTTCTGAGTTTGGGAGGAAATGATTCTGTGGGTCTGTTGTCAGTCCACTTCCAGCTCAGCTTCCATCCACTCTGGATCTCACATGTCCATGGTTGGTTTAAAGATGAGCTTCGTTAGTTTAGAACGAGGCAAATATAAAATTATGGTTGTCATCTTAACCACGTTAATCACCATTAATAATGACAGACATTGTAGTGTTATTTTATTAACATCATTTTTGCGTCGGATGTTTACTTCTGTGTTCTGCACTCCTGCATTTTATCATTTAAGACAAATATGAATATTTAATTAATTATTAGTCCTGTTATATTTTTGAGTTTTTTTATTTTTTTTGTTGTTTGTTTAACAAAAGCAGACTTCTTAATATGCGGTGGATCACGTTGACATGGTAACTGCTTCGGCGCGTAGGAACTGTGTTCTGCTCTAGTTCCTGTTTCAGAAGTGATCGTCATGATTTAAAAGTACAAAACAAGCATCATTTTTGAGGGAATGTTCACCTCTTAGTGATTGTTTTTGTCCAGATAATGAAGCAAAAGATTATAAAAAAAAGTCTAAAAAGTTCAATTCCTCCGCTATGTTTCATTTTTCCTTCTTAGATTCTCTCTATTTCTCCTCTTCTTTATCTCAGTCTTTAAACTGATGAAATTCACCCAAACAGGCTGAAAGAAACTTTAAAATCACTCGTGTCTTTTCTTCTGTCTTTCTGTTGTGGTAAACTGTGGAAGAAAATTAAAAATTTGAATTGTGGTATTAATAAGTAGTTTCTGTTCAATATTTTTTGAATTACGTAGAAGTGCTCAAGATTAGAAAAAGAACAACCCCTTTGGTGGTGTCAAAGTAAAGTTTGGAAGTCTTTTATAATCATGATAGAAAAGCCACCTTTTTACGCCTCAGTGTCACAAAGTTAAATAAAATTCCTCTAAATAAGGCTTTTCACATTAATTATTAGGTTAAAAAAATGCAATTTAAATTGATTAATAAGATTAATTAACTATAGGTCACGATTAATTAACCACACAAAAAAATTAATCGTATGACAAGACTATATAAAATACCCGAATATTTAATGTTAGTCCTTGGATCATACGGTTGACTTTAAAACAGTTCTTCTGTCAAGATAATTGTTACAACTTTAATTCATTTTCCTTCAATATTTATTTGTAAGAAATGTGAAAATTGCAGGTCTTTGACTAAAAATGGGATTTTTCATAACTAACAAACCATCGAGGGACCAGCAGCTTGATGATGGGATACACGCTCTCCAACAGGGGTGTCAAGATCGCACAGGGGGCCGAAATCCAAAACACACCGTAGGTCGCGCGGCGAACAGGATAAACATTTATTGAACACTCTAAAACGTAATTGTTACAACTTTAAAACTAGAGCTGTCAGGCGATAAAAATTTTGAATCGCGATTAATCGCATTGTCCAGAGTTAACTTGCGATTAATCACAAATTTGGCCTTTTTTTAAGGAAAAAAATGTGTGCTTCGTGGAATTTAGCAGTTCTACATTAATTATGAAAATAAGAATGGCAAAATTAATAGTTTTCATCAGAACTACTTTATTTTGTAACATTGTATTGAGATAAACTTTCTTAACAATTCCAAAAAGTTGCTATAAAACCAGAGGAGACGTTTCCTTTCAAGCCGTTGCTCCTCGTCTTTGGAACGACCTCTTGTTGTCAGTATGTCAGATAAACTCTGTTGAGTGTTTTAAAGTCAGGTCAGGACGTTTATATTCAAAAGAGCTTTTAGGTCATTTATGTATGTTTTTTATTGTTTTTACCTTTCTTTCTGTCTTTTATGTTATTTTATCAGCAATATGTGTATGACTGGCTGTAATTTTATGGTCTTCTTTGTGAAGCACTTTGTGATTTTATCTGTGAAAGGTGCTATAGAAAGAAACATTTACTTTACTTACTTAGAGTCCTTCCTGAACCTCCTCCTCCCTCCATCCTCTGAAATGCTGCCTTCAAGGACGTCTGTAAAAGTTGCCGCTGTGGCTGCAGCTGTCCAACAGAACCCTCCAAACCACTCCTTCTCTGGGGAGACCAGTCCGGCCCCCCTGAGAACATGAAAGCGTGCTCTCTCCGCACAGAGTGGTTCCTCTGTGATTGACCCTCTCTTGCTTCTTGTTTGCAGGGCTGATTGGTGACGCTGACCACCCCTACAGCAAGTTCGAGAACGAGTGAAGCCACCGCAGCGGCTCACCCCCACGGCCCCACCCCCACCTTTAGACGTCTTCTATTTCATCCACACACCAATGACAGGAACCGTGCAGGCAGCAGAGGACACGAAAGGTTCCAGAAGAACCCGTGGAAGATGGAGCAGATGGAAGAACGTGTCATTTTTACTTATTGCATCATTCATAACAATGAAACTTGTTTTTAATTATTCTTCTGTCATTTTTAATCACAAAATCTCTTTTTCCATTTCCTGCTCTTATTGATCTTTATACACTGTTGCTTTCTGGATGATATTGTAGCAGTGATGTGTTCAAGCACACAAATAAAGAGTAAAGAAACGACTGAAATTCATTTCAGACAGACTTTGGTGTGGAGCTGCAGAGCTGTGAGAGTCAGATCCAAACATTGTTCTGCTCTCATGTAGAAGCAAACAAAGGCTTTGAAAAGTCTGTCTGTGTTTGTTTCTTCTGCTCATGACTCATTTGTTTTCATGTGGCTGTGTGGTCAAACTCTTTGGTTTGTTTTCAGTGAAATGGGCTTTAAAACCAGGGGTCCCCAAACTACGGCCAGCGGGCCGGATCCAGCCCTGCTCCACATTTGGCCCGCCCCCTAAACATTAGCGGAGACGCACAATTTTTTATTTTTTTTCCCCTCAGTCTGGCCGATCGAGACTCGCATAGAACGGGTCTTTTCATCCCACCCTTCTGCAGTCTGAACTGTGACCGGAGAGGAGAGAATATTTATGGGTTTAATTGTGAGAAGGTTTAGTTGGCATTCACTCCTGCTCCTTTCTGAACGTTTTTCAGCGTGTAAAAACTCAATCACACTTTCAGTGATTTCAGTAATCTTGGTATCAAAACGTCCATCTTGTTCAGGAGATTACTGCTTATATTTTTGGTATTTATAGTTTTTAAAATATTGAGTAAAAAATTCCCCATAGGAAATGAATGAGAAATTCTTCAAATTTCAGAATTTTAAGTAGATTATCAAACAAGCCTTTATATATATTCATGAGCTATGTTTTAACCTTTTATAGTAACTTAAAAGAAATGGGACTTTACCTAATATTTTAGCAACATGCTAACGGTTTTGGCTACTTTGTAATCTACTGGGGTGTTTATAGCAGACCCCCCAGGATTTCGCAGCAGATTTTTATGATTTTTGCAGCCTTAAACGCCTGATGATGCGGCAGCTTTTGTGAAAAGATGCAACAAAAGTTGCAAAGTTTTTTTAATATATATATGTTTCTGGGCGGCCGTGGTGCAGTGGTAGGGCGGTCGACTCCTGATCAGAAGTGAGCGGGTTCGACTCCGCCTTGCCCGCCCATGTGTCAAAGTGTCCTTGGGCAAGACACTGAACCCCGAATTGCCTCTGGTGGGAGGTTGGCGCCAGTGTTCTGCAGCGGAGCCACCACCGGTGTGTGAATGTGTGCGTGAATGGGTGAATGGGTTTGTGACTGTGAAGCGCTTTGGGCCCTTGAAGGAGGGTAGAAAGCGCTATACAAGTATACGCCATTTACCATTTTTTATAAGCACATAAAAAATATGAATTATAAAATTCACATTCTCACATTCCAACTCTTTTTTTGTGACAGATGCACAGCAGCATCATCACCATATGCAATGTTGTTGTGCTGTCATTTAACTTGACTAGAACTGTGAAACACAAAATTAACTTTGTTCCTTCCTGCTCACAATAACCCAATTTGTGTATGTGTGTATTGATTTAAACACTTTAGAATAAAATGACATTTTGCAGGGAAAAATAATAACCTTAAAAAAAATCCAGCATAATCAGTTATGCCTCAGATCTTCATGTTCTCCTTGGAATCGCCTTCTTTATCTATTTCAAAAGCATCACTGGTGAGTCCATGGTTGTGGTAGAGGAAGACCAAGGCTTTGAGGAGCTGATCTGGTTTCTTCTGTCAGTAATGATCTGCTCTGTTTTGGAGAAGGTTCTCTCGGGTGTCTATAGTTTTGTTGTGGAGGAGGTTCAACATGGATTTATTTTCTTGCAGACTCTGAATTCTTCCTTTGTATTATCCCTTTCCAGTTTTTCTCTCGTGCTCTTGTGATGCAGCTATGCGCAGCACGAGATTGCTCTGCACGCGCTTAGCGCACCCTCCATCGCATGCACACCCAGCGCAACCCTGTACCCACCACATGCGCGCCCGCAATCCCACTCAGCGCACTCCCACCCACTGTTAACGTGATCAATGTAATTCCAGTAGATTGTGAAGGAGAAAAGCGACTCGATAAATTGCTGTTCTTCAGAATCTACTGGAATTACCGTGTTAATGGTTGAAAAGTTACCGTATGTTAAAGATTCTGTGTTTAAGCATCATGGATGATACCTCAGGTATTTATTCAGCACTGTAATAGGAAACTAATGTAGCCACGAGGGGGCCCAAGCCAGGCTCTCATTGTGCCGGTCCCAAGCCCGGATAAATACAGAGGGTTGTGTCAGGAAGGGCATCCGACGTAAAATCTTGCCAAATCAAATATGCGAATCAGACCTACGAAATCCATACCGGATCGGTCGAGGCCCGGGTTAACAACGACCGCCATCGGTGCTGTTCACCGACAGGGTGCCGGTGGAAATTGGACTACTGTTGGTGGAAGAAGGAGAGGAGGAAGGCGGGTTCGTAGGGAGAGAGAGAAGAGGAAAGTCACTAGTGTTGGACTGAGAGTTGGGACTTTGAATGTTGGAACTATGACAGGAAAGGGTAGAGAGTTAGTGGACATGATGCAGAGGAGAAAGGTAGACATACTGTGTGTCCAGGAGACCAGGTGGAAAGGTAGCAAGGCTAGAAGTTTAGGAGCAGGGTTCAAGTTGTTCTATCATGGTGGAGATGGGAAGAGAAATGGAGTAGGAGTTATCCTAAAGGAGGAGTTTGTTAGGAGTGTTGTGGAGGTAAAAAGAGTGTCAGATAGAGTGATGAGTCTGAAGATAGAAATGGAGGGTGTCATGTTCAATGTTGTTAGTGGGTATGCCCCACAGGTAGGATGTGAGCTGGAAGAGAAGGAGAAGTTCTGGTTGGATCTTGATGAAGTGATGATGAGCATCCCTGGAAATGAGAGAGTTGTCATTGGTGCAGATTTCAATGGTCATGTTGGTGCAGGAAACCGAGGTGATGAGGAGGTGATGGGCAGGTTTGGTATCCAGGAGAGGAATGTAGAAGGACAGATGGTGGTTGATTTTGCAAAAAAGATGGAAATGGCGATAGTGAATACATTCTTTGAGAAGAGACAGGAACATAGAGTGACCTATAAGAGCGGAGGTAGAAGCACACAGATAGACTACATCTTGTGTAGACGGTGTAATCTGAAGGAGATCAGTGACTGTAAAGTAGTGGTTGGTGAGAGTGTTTCCAGACAGCACAGGATGGTGGTGTGTAGAATGACTCTGGTGGTGAAGAAGATGAAGAAAGAGAGGGCAAAGGCAGAGAAGAGGACAAACTGGTGGAAGCTGAAAAAAGAAGATTGTTGCATGACTTTTAAGGAACAGTTGAAACAGGCTCTGGGTGGTCAGGAGGTACTCCCAGATGACTGGATAACTACAGCTAATGTGATCAGGGAGACAGGTAGGAGTGTACTTGGTGTGTCATCAGGAAAGAGAGTTGATAAGGAGACTTGGTGGTGGAATGAGGAGGTGCAGGAGTGTATACGGAGTAAGAGACTAGCTAAGAAGAAGTGGGACACTGAGAGGACTGAGGAGAGTAGACAGGAGTACAGGGAGATGCAGCGTAAGGTGAAAGTAGAGGTGTCAAAGGCCAAACAAAGAGCTTATGATGACTTGTATGCTAGGTTGGGTAGTAAGGAGGGAGAGACTGACCTGTACAGACTAGCAAGGCAGAGAGATCGAGATGGGAAGGACATGCAGCAGGTTAGGGTGATCAAGGATAGGAATGGTAATGTGGTGACAGGTGTCAGTGGTGTAATGGAAAGATGGAAAGAATACTTTGAAGAGTTGATGAATGAAGAGAATGAGAGAGAACAAAGAGTAGAAGAGGTGACGGTTGTGGAGCAGGAAGTAAGAAAGATTAGTAAAGGTGAAGTGAGAGGGGCTTTGAAGAGGATGAAGAGTGGAAAGGCTCTTGGTCCTGATGATATACCTGTGGAGGTATGGAAGTGTCTAGGAGAGATGGCAGTGGAGTTTTTGACCGGGTTGTTCAACAGGATCTTAGGTGGTGAGAAGATGCCTGAGGAATGGAGGAGAAGTGTGATGGTGCCCATTTTTAAGAATAAGGGAGATGTGCAGAGTTGTGGTAACTACAGAGGAATAAAGCTGATGAGCCATACAATGAAGGTGTGGGAAAGAGTAGTGGAAGCCAGACTAAGAGCAGAAGTGAACATTTGTGAGCAGCAGTATGGTTTCATGCCAAGAAAGAGCACTACAGATGCAACATTTGCTTTGAGGATGTTGATAGAGAAGTACAGAGAAGGTCAGAGAGAGCTCCACTGTGTCTTTGTAGATCTGGAGAAAGCTTATGACAGAGTGCCCAGAGAGGAACTATGGTATTGTATGAGGAAGTCTGGAGTGACAGAGAAGTATGTCCGAGCAGTGCAGGACATGTATGAGGGCTGTAAGACAGTGGTGAGGTGTGCTGTAGGGGTGACAGAGGAGTTCAAGGTGGAGGTGGGATTACATCAGGGATCAGCTCTGAGCCCCTTCCTGTTTGCAATGGTGATGGACAGACTGACGGATGAGGTTAGACAGGAATCACCATGGACTATGATGTTTGCAGATGATATTGTGATTTGTAGTGAGAGCAGGGAACAGGTGGAGGTGGAGTTAGAGAGGTGGAGGTTTGCCCTGGAAAGGAGAGGAATGAAGGTTAGCCGCAGTAAGACAGAGTACATGTGTGTGAATGAGAGGAACCAGAGTGGAAGAGTGAGGTTACAGGGAGAAGAGATAAAGAAGGTGGAGGAGTTTAAGTATTTAGGGTCAACAGTACAGAGTAATGGAGAGTGTGGAAAAGAAGTGAAGAGGAGAGTGCAAGCAGGTTGGAATGGGTGGAGAAAAGTGTCAGGTGTGATGTGTGACAGAAGAGTTTCAGCACAAATGAAAGGAAAGGTGTACAAGACTGTGGTGAGACCAGCCATGTTGTTTGGACTAGAAACAGTGGGACTGAAGAAAAGACAGGAAGCAGAGCTGGAGGTAGCAGAGATGAAGATGCTGAGGTTCTCTTTGGGAGTGACCAGGATGGATAGGATCAGGAATGAATACATCAGAGGGACAGCACATGTTAGAGGTTTTGGAGATAAAGTCAGAGAGGCCAGACTGAGATGGTTTGGACATGTTCAGAGGAGAGACAGTGAATATATTGGTAGAAGGATGCTGAGTCTAGAGCTGCCAGGAAAGAGGTCTAGAGGAAGACCAAAGAGGAGGTTTATGGATGCAGTGAATGAAGACATGAAGGTGGCTGGTGTTAGAGTGGAGGATGCTGAAGACAGGCTTAGATGGAGGAAACTGATTTGCTGTGGCGACCCCTGAAGGGAAAAGCCGAAAGAAAAGAAGAAGAAGAAGAAGACTGTAATAGGAAACTATTCATTTTTAATCATGGGTTTGATGTTTATTGTGCATAGAAGTTGGTAAACTAGAAAGGATTCAAATATTCAGATTTTTCACAGTGAAGAAGTTCACTAGTTTTATCAGTTAATTCAAAATGTTTTTTTGTTTTTCTTTTATTCAGAATTGAAACAAACGTGTGTCTCATCAAAGGTTGTTTAATGGCTGTCTTCAGATCTGCATTGTTGGTTCTGGACTCTCATCATCTTCATGGCAGCAGTTCATCTGTTTTCTATCAGGTTCAGGTCAGATGGATGGTCCATCAACCACAGTAACACTACGGTCACAGAAGCAGCTTTGGTTCCGTTATCCGTGTGTTCAAGTCCTGCTGGGAAATAAAATCCTCAGTCAGCAGAGGGCAGCAGAGTTCCTGGTAGGTTTCTGCTCTGACTGTAGATTCAGAAAACTTTCTGCAGTGCAGCTGAAGGTTTGAGGAACTGCTGTAGGGTTAGATCCCTTACAGGACCACCATGCTCCTCAGAGACTGGACAGCACACTGCTGTTCTTCACTTCCTGCTCACGCAGAGGAAGAACGTGTTCCAAATTTGAAGTGTGGAAAACCTAAAAGCTGCAAACAGATCTTTAAACTAACAGTTTCATCCAGCAGCTGGATTATCAGTGATTCTGTCAAATTCCTCCTCAGGTTGACCATGACATCATTCTTCCTCTTTTGAAGGATTTAGGAATTTAGCATTTCTAACGTCCACACGGAAGTTTGGAATATTTGATTTAACACTCTCAGCTATTTTGTGAGAACTGAGAAGGTGACGTTCAGACCCCAGACTTCCTCCTCCCAGCTGTGTGCTCCATCACCTCCTTCCTGTCAGAAAAATAGGAATAGTCACCAGAGCTCACAGCAAAGCAGACAAATGAAGATTGTTTGTCGTAGTATGTAATGAACATTTCTAAACATGGTTTTTCCCACCATTGATTCACAGAAACCATTTATTTGGTTCTATTTGTGAAAAACACATGCAGTATGTTCAACTATGGACCTGTCAGGTTAGCTTCATGTTATCACAAATCTCTTAAAGTTAATAAGATAAATAGATAGAGATAGATAGGTATCTTTATTTGTCATTGTCTCAGGTACAATGAAATTAAAAAGTGTCTCCTGGTCAGTGCAACATTCATAATTCGAATCAACCTAATAATGAGGCAACAACTGTGTCTGCGTATCTCTCAGTGCTGATCCACTATTGATTCCAGAACCAGAAAAATGACAAAATCTCTTTGCTATTTACGTAAAAAAGAAAAACAGCTGTGTCATTGTTCCAACCAACTGCAAGGAGGAGATGGGGATTGATATAAAATGACAGAAATTATTCACTTGCATCTGTTTCAAATTAATATTACAACAGGTTCTCATGGTTGCATGCACCTGTTTTCACAATTTCCAGTAGGGAAATAAAAGATATTAGATACTTATGGAAAAACTGATCGGGCAGTGAGGGTTAAGAGCAGTATTATTTAGGGATGTAAAAATAGATATGTATTGAAAATTGATCGAGCAACCGAAGTATTTGAAAACCACAGATATGAAAATGATTATGTTGGTTATTAGGTATAAAATCAATCAAGAAGTTAATAATTGATTTCCGGCAAACTGCACTTTCTCTTTTTGTTTATTTTTATACCATCAATGCTGGGCGTTATGCTGGGCTATGCTGGGGCTGGATCACGCTTAAACCTCCAGAACATTTAAAACGTCCCCCGGTGCGCTTGCTGTTCGGAACGTCGGGGGTCCGCAGCTCTCGGGACGCGGCGCCGGACGCGAGCCGGTACCACCAGACGTGGTACTGGACGCGAACCGGAGCCGGGTTAGAGTGCAGGAGCTCTCCAGGTCCTAGCGCCGGCCGGTTCTAGCTCACAGCTCGGTGTTTGGAGACTCGCCCGTGATCTAGTGAGAGCAGCCGGTGAGTTGGAGGGCGGGACGCCCGCGCGCGGTATGGAAAGGCACGTATGAGAAAGTCCGCGATTAATGCGTCAAAAAAATTGTCGGCGTCAAGCACACGTCAGATTAATGCGTTTTTAACGCGACAAATCTGACAGCCCTAATATATATATATATATATATATATATATATATATATATATATATATATATACATACATATATATACATATATATAAACAGTTATGCACTGCCAATGTATCAGATACTCTGCAGGAATAATAAGATGGTTAAAGGAAGAGATACAGACCACGGATGTTAAGACTCCTCACCATACATGGAGGGTTCCATCCCAAATCCAGCACCCTGAGATTGTATACTAGCTGCAAGGAAGGAGGCCGAAGATTAGTGAGCGTGGAAGCCACTATCCAGGAGGAAACATCCAAGATGCATGAATATGTCAAGCTCAAGACTCCAACTGACAGCGAGTTCAGTGAATGTCTCAGGCAATGGAAAGCAGAGGATGTGATGCTGGAGGACAGAGCATCATGGGAGGACAAGCCCCTGCATGGATGTACCACCGGAGAATAACTGAAGTGGCTGATATCAAGAAGTCCTACCAATGGCTAGAGAGGGCTGGCCTGCAGGACAGCACAGAAGCTCTGATCCAGGCAGCACAGGAACAAGCCCTGAACACCAGAGAGATAGAGGCTCAGATCTACCACACCAGACAAGACCCAAGGTGTAGGCTGTGCAAAGAGGAAACAATCCAGCACATACCTGCAGGGTGAAAGATGCTGGCTGGGAAAGCATACATGGAGGAACACAACCACGTAGCTGGAATAATATACAGAAACATGTGTACAGAATATGGACTGGAAACCCCAAAGTCAAAATGAGAAACACCTCAGAAAGTGGCAGAGAATGAGAGAGCAAAGATCCTGTGGGACTTCAGATACAGACGGACAGGATGTTAATGAAGAACCAACCAGACATTGTAGTGGTGGGTAAAGAACAGAGGAAAGCCGTTGTGGTGGATGTGGCAGTACCAAGTGATGGTAACATCAAGAAGAAGGAACATGAGAAACTGGAGAAATACCAGGGACTCAGAGAGGAACTGGAGAAAGCTTGGAAGGTGAAAGTGACAGTGGTGCCCGTGGTAATTGGAGCACTCGGGGCTGTGACCTCCAAACTGGAGGGTGGCTACAGCAGATCCTGGAAAGACCTCAGACATCTCAGTCCAGAAAAGAACAGGAACAGCTGAGATACTGCAGGACCATCAAGCTCCCAGACCTCTGGTAGAGGACCCGAGCTAAGAGGAGAAAACACCTCCAGAGGGGAGAGGGGTGTTTTATATATATATATATATATATTATATATATATATATATATCTGATCTGCAATACTCATTTATAATTTATATTAATGATTTTTCTTATGAAGAATTATCTGCATATATTTTCTTGATGTGTTTTTTTAATTCTTTCTCTATTTTTTTCTTTTTTGTTCTTTGACATTTTTTTCATTCTGATGCATATGCTATGATAAATACAGAAATAGTGGTACATACTTACATAGTCATGTGATCTATTGCTACTTAATGATTTTAATGTCCTGTAGCTGTGTTGATTCAGTCTAAATATCTGATAAAAAGTTTTGAACTGGATAATGATAGTTTATGTAAAGGAAATGGTCAGGTTGAACCGGGAGGGATTATATAAATTCACTTCCCCCCACTCTCTTTTAAGCAATCTATCATTTGATGCCTTGCTATCCCGTGTCTGGCGTATCTTCGTACGGATGTAAACCTTTGTTGATTATATTTCACATGATTAGAGTTGTTCTTGATTGCTTGAAAACAAAACATTTCAAATCGAAACATCAAATCAATGTACATGTAACATGCGCGTGTACATGGAAGTGTGTAACGTGGATGTAACATTTGCATTGAATGTGAGCATGTAACGTGTGCACATGTGCAGAGCTCAGGCTGCAGCGGACCTTCATTCAGATGTCTGATGACTACAAAGATACATCAGTGTGTCCTCCTCCTCACGGTCCATGAACGCATCCCGGCTCTGAAACACATTGGTGGGCGGGGCGTGGTTAATAATCGACAGGTCTCAGCACCAATCAAAGTTTCCAACTGTCCAACCAGGGCCGAGAGGGCGGAGTCTGGGGCCGACACCGGAGAGAGGGAGGATCCCCGAAATGACATCCAGACTGCAGTGTAGCTGCGAAGGAGGACCGGGAGACAAAAAGAAGTGAGAGCCGGAGCCCCCCGAGCCCCCCGAGCCCGCAGGAGCCCGCAGGAGCCCGCCACGGCCAGATCCCCGCTCCAATCCGGACCTCCCCGTCCTCCTCGCTGCGCGTCCATGGAGACGCGTCGGGATCTGTAGGAAGATCTGCAGGCTGTGGAGCGGCGCACGCTCCGCTCTTCCACCGGCGCGCAGCCGCGGAGCTGAAGGCGGAACGTCCGCGGCTCCTTCCCCGCTTCAGGCTCACTCACAGGGGGATGTGCGACCTGATGCCGGCCTCTCAGCCCGCCCAGAAGATCGGAAAAATGAAAAAGTTGAGGAGAACTTTGTCTGAGAGTTTCCGGAGCATCGGTGAGTACCGAGACCTCCCCGGCTCTTTGTGCGTGCATGCTGAAGGCGCGTGCGCTCAAGCTCTGGTTCTGGAGAGCAGACCGGGAGCTTTGAGGGGAAACCCACAACAGACAAATGAAAAAGTTCAGACATGTTGGAATTATTTTCCTAATCTGCCATTTCCCTTCAAACGTTCAAAGTTCTTGTCCATACAATAATCGGAATAAAGAAAAGGAGATAATCGGATCTTCTCTCCTCAGCATCCGTCCTGCTCTCCTCACGCTCCAGCTTATATTTAATAGTTTTCATTTTCACGAACTTTGATGCTTTTCCTTTGACCTGATCTTTCAAGAAACAGATTCCTGTTGGAGGATTTAAATCAGCGCTCTCAAACTGGCGGCCCGCGGGCCATTTGCGGACCCCAAGATGATATTTTGTGGCCCCCGCCTTAATATGAAAGTTTGATGTCTAAGCAGCGGTCCCCAAACCTTTTCTTGTGAGGGCCACAGAATATGTGTATCATTTGTTCATTCATTTTTCAACTTAAAATCAGAACATTATAAAAAAACGAACCGTTTTTTTATAATGTTACGATTTTAAGTTGGAAAATGAATGAACAAATGATACACGGATTCCACATAACTGTTTTCTTCTCTGATGGGGGGCCAGGGTCGGTTTGTAGGCTAACAGAAAAAGTGTAACAATCACAGCCTAAACATTTATGGTTTACCAGAAAGCCACCCATAGCCGCATTTTAAATAATTCATTTCTGTAATCTTCACAGAAAAAATAATACGAAAATATTTTAAAAATGAAACCAATCAATCCTCTCCTGTCATAGTTCAGACTGCTGAAGGGTGGAATGAAAAGTCGTAATCGGTCAGATTGAGAATTTTTTTTATTGTTATAGTGTTTGAGTTTGCCAAATGTGGACAAGGGCCAGATCCGGCCCACGGGCCGTAGTTTGGGGACCCCTGTACTGAGCCATTTCTTTGTGTTTTCTTTACGTTTAAAACTTTGCATTCGCTATTGTCGTTTAATCTAAGAAAAGTCCTCAGCAACAGTTGCTAGCGTCGTTAGCTCCTGTTGTTTCACAGGACACACATTGTGGCCCCAAAATAAATGGAGTTTGAAAACCCTGCTTTGAATAATGGCTGAAGTGTTCAATCGCTGAAAAGGCCACCATCCGGGTGTGTGCAGCAGACTGGCGACCTGCTCAGGGTGAACCCCGCCTTGGTCCAGCGGTAAGGGATTCAGCATGTCAGGAAAATGGATGCACAGATGAAGAGATGAAAAAGGTCAAACGTGAAATGATGATGTTTCTGCAGAGCCTCTGTAGAGCAGTGCAGAGAAAATTCCACTTTGAGGTTTAATATCACATTGATGGTGATTTTCAGGGAACACAGAGAACCCACCAGGGAACTGTACAGAGACATCAATCAATGAATCCATGAAAGGAGCAAAAGAGCTGAGGAGGGAAACAAAGAGCAGCAGCTGTCTGTCCATGTAGAAGAGTTTCCCTCCTGTCCTGTCTTCTCTCATGTTCTCTCATTTACTGTAACTTTTCAACCGTTAACATGATAATTCCAGCAGATTCTCCTTCAGAATTACTGGAATTATCCTGTTAATGGTTGAAAAGTTAAAGATTTTGTGTTTAAGTGTCACCGATGCCGCCTCAGGTGTTAAAGGGTTAACAGAGAAGACACCTCTGACTAGGGGTGTAACGGATCACAAAACTCACAGTTCGGATCGTGTCACGGTTTTAGGGTCACGGTTCGGATCATTTTTCGGATCAGTTGAATGTTAAAAAAAATAAAAATACGACAACAA
>NC_050521.1:4302910-4313237 GCF_002922805.2 Oryzias melastigma | reverse complement strand
TAAATAATAATTAATATCAGTCTGTGATTCAGATATTTTTAGGCCAGCAGAGAAGGCCTTGCAGGCCCTGACGGCCCGCCACTGTGTGGAAGTGATGCAGAAGATAAAGATTGTGATGGCCGTGACTGTTCTAAGAATGTTGATCATTATCATGTAATTAACATGATGATGAAGATATTGATACAAATGATGATGATGACTGTGATTTTTATTATGATGACGATAAGAAGGAGGATAGATGTGACAATAATTACGATGAAGATGTTGGTGATGACAAAGATGGAGATAATGATGGTGATAATGATGGTGATGATGGTGATTCCATTTGAAAAGGGGTTTTATGTATGAATTCTGGTTGTGGTCACTGATTTTGCTTTTATGGGGTGCACACTGCACTAATTGCACCATCTTTGATGAACTACATCTGCATGGTTTGATGGACTGTCTGAACATCATGGGTACAGTAGTCAAGGGTCTGGCAGAGTTGTGCGGTTTTGTCTGTTTTGTCTCACTTGATGGGTCTTATAATCTGTTATGTTTTTAATACATGGGTATTGAAATATTTCTTGATAGTCTGCCCTATAAATTTGGTGTGCCTTACAGTCAAAAGGATACTCTACTTATAGAAGCTAGAGGGATTCTTTATGTTTCCCATCATGGATCCTGCCAGGAAAGCTGTTGCCGCCTGAACTGTCATGCTGGCAAAACTGATTGTCGTCAAACCTCCTGCAAACGCAAGGAAGTATAAAAAATGTCTTCATTTTAATCAGACATAATCAGTGTTAGTACGCAGACGTGTGTGACATTGAATGTGCACACACCATCTGTTGGCAGATCACAAATACACAAAAATGTGCTGAGAGTTCCATGAAGCGGACCAACCAGCTGAGGTGTAAACTCACCCAGCGCTCATGCTGTGACCTGCACTGATGTCACCATGTTCAACTGCTTACACTGTGTTCCAAATCATTATACAACTTGTATTAAACTGTCAAAATGATAAAATTTGTTGTTTTTCAATGAAACTCATGGATGATATTGTGTCTGACTGCTCTTTGGATCACTGAAATCAATCTGTGACCATCAGTTTGCCAGGTGAGTTCAGTTAAAGCAGGAGTGTCAAACTCATCGCACAAGGGCCAAAAATCCAAAACACACCTGAGGTCGTGGGCCGAACAGGATAAACATTTATTAAGCACTAAAACTACATTTTTAAAACTTTAAAAACGTTTTAACATAATTATGAACTAGATATATAACATTACCTGTGATAATACTAGTGTGAGCAGTATTATCTGTATTACCACGGGCGGCCGACTCCTGATCAGAGGTGAGCGGGTTCGATTCCCGCCTTGCCCGCCCATGTGTCGAAGTGTCCTTGGGCAAGACACTGAACCCTGAATTGCCTCTGGTGGGAGGTTGGGGCCAGTGTTCAGCAGCAGAGCCACCACCAGTGTGTGAATGTGTGTGTGAATGGGGGAATGGGTCTGTGACTGTGAAGCGCTTTGGGCCCTCGAAGGAGGGTAGAAAGCGCTATACAAGTATACGCCATTTACCATTTACCATTTAGTGTTGAAACTGTGAGCTGAATTTGGCCGCTGAAGATGCTGAAATTGGTAGTTGAAAACTCTGAAGTTGATAACTGCTAAAGCTGTTAGCTGTTAGCAGACAGCGGAGGTGGGGGGCTTTTAGTGAAAAAACACTAAAAGCCCTGCACCTTTTTCACTTCAGGAAGTGAAAAAGTTGAAGGGATGGTCCACAAACACTAAAGGCCCCCACCTCCGCCGTCTGCTAACAGCTAACAGCTTCAGTGAATCTGATAGCCAGCTAACATATTAGCTAAATACCAAATTAGCCAAAACAGCTAGCATGTAGCAAAACAATAGCTAAACTTCAAAATAGCTTAAAAAAAACAAAAATAAAATAAAAACCTAAATTAGCCAAAACAGCTAGCATGGGTGGAGAAAAGTGTCAGGTGTGATGTGTGACAGAAGAGTTTCAGCACAAATGAAAGTGTCCCACTTCTTAGCTAGTCTCTTACTCCGTATACACTCCTGCACCTCCTCATTCCACCACCAAGTCTCCTTATCAACTCTCTTTCCTGATGACACACCAAGTACACTCCTACCTGTCTCCCTGATCATATTAGCTGTAGTTACCCAGTCATCTGGGAGTACCTCCTGACCACCCAGAGCCTGTTTCAACTGTTTCTTAAAAGTCATGCAACTTAAACCTTAAATAACTTTCAATATTTTACTCTCCATAAAAATATATTTTGTCAAATGACATTCATTCTTGTTTGTTTTGACTTAATTATCTTGAAGAAATACACGAATCTGGAAAACTTTACCTGCACTGTTCAGTAGCAGGTATTTATCTCCAACACGGTCTCAGTAAAATGCTTACATATTCCACGACTTTGCACTTAAAAATACCGTGTATAATATACTCCAAACACGCTTTTTGCGTGCATATGATACGCAATGGTAGAGAATAGGTTGCGCCGCCGTACAATATACACGAGTTTTTAGGTTTGGTTTTGATCACGTGGTCAGAAATCCTCCGGCTCTTTTCTAAATGACGTTGTTCCTGGTTAAGGTTAGGATTACGGTTATGGTTAGGGTTAGAAAAGCAAATTGTTCGTTTGTGGGGCTGTCTGTGATGCTCACGCCTCCACCAGGGGACGTGTCAAACCTGGAAAACAGACTTTAACACGTTTAGGACCGCGCGTATTATATGCACGAAAAAACTGGTTTTGACGTATATTATACACGGTATTTCCCAAATTGTGGAATATGTACGCATTTTACTGAGACTGGGCTGTTATCTCTGAGTCCCACTGCTGGAAGTTTGGGATCAAGATGTCCATTTTAGGTCAGTGAATCCGATCGGTCAGAACAAACCAATATCATGTAGTGCATATATTTCATGCACAAGATGTCAAAAAGATTATGGGATTCCTGTATAAAACACATTCATTAGGGGAATGCAAACACTGGAAGCTGTTGGTGTTGCAGCTCCATTACCTGGACAAACTGTTCTTAGCACACTTGCTCAAATAACTGGTGGGACTGAACCATGTGTGCCATTCTTTGGTTTGTGGAATCACGACCTTACTTCTGTCATTTTTGTTTATTTGATAAATCTTTCATCCTTAGAGGAGGACCCTGGTGTGATTTTAAGATCACAAGCTGTGAATCATCAGTATGCCTATTTTTTAGACGATCCGACGCCAAGCTCTTTGTTTGGTATGAAAAAGAAAAAGCACAGTCCGCACTTTAAAATACTTTCATGCCCATAAGTGTCAGTGCAGCATAAAGGATGTAAGGGTCTGCAGGGGCCAGAAACTCCAAGACCTTTAGTGCACGCACGTTGAATAGAGGCAAACGAGTCACAGGTGAGGACGGTTCCCTTTAGCTGTCAATCCAACCCTTTTGTATCAGCTTGTGTTCATGTTTTCAGAACAGTCATTAGGGGATGTAAGGTTTTGAGGAGGGTCATTTGAGAAGTTCCTGTTGTCTTTATGATATAAAAAGGGTTAGCAGACTTTTTCAGACAATAAATAACTTCACCCGACCACTAACTATGAGGAGAAAAACGTTTGCATTATTGTTTATATTCTATAAAAAATGACCAAGAAATCCTCATTTCCTCCGGATGAGTAAACGTATGAGCACAACTGTAGATGTGGAAACACTGTCAGAGTTCTTTAGCTGTTTCTCAGAACTTTGGCTCTTGAATATTTTCCTTACAGCTTTGATCAGAGGCAATTTCTTGTTGCAGATGCTGCAGAAGCAGTAATGAGCTGATGGGAGATTTTCTAGTCCAAGTCGAGATGGAAATAGTTTTCTTTCATGCATACTTTTGTTTACCTCCACTGTGTCTTTCAAAGTGTTGTTTGGATCTTTGCGCAGACTTGGATGATTTAAATATAGCACAAACATTTTTTGCATTACAGAAAAATCCTCTTGGTATCCAAATCAGGTGTTCTGACAGACACGTGAATGTCACCAGTTCACCTGAGACTCACCGAATCTAAAGCTGTTATCTTTATTGTTGATATGAGATGTGGGGTTATTGATATAGTTCTTTTTCATTCAAAGTTTTTTATATTTGCTCTCTATTTGAGTGGGCTCACAGCAAGACTACTTTGCTAAGAAGGAGTTGATCTTTAAGCTCCAAATATACTAACACTTTATACCTTTTTAAGCACTAGGAGGTAACTTCCTGTCCATGACATCTCTTGACCAAACTTCATTGTAAACCTTGTTCAAATATTCTGTCATAAATGTCTTTTGAAAATGACAGATTTTCAACCATGATCTTAAAACCCTTTATGTCAAACTGTTATTCAGTAGCCATGTTGTTGTTTGTTGTTAGTACTTATTCTGCTATCTATGTGGTAGTCACATCTTTTCAGAGGTGCAAAAGCTGGAGGTTCCCTACTGCAGCTTTGGTGAAGATCTCATTCACTAACTTTGTTCTGTGTGACTTGAAAACGCGGAGACTTTCCCTGAGGGGACGGGACATGGCGCTGTTGTTGGGATGCACTAGATGAAAGTAGAACATTGTGGGCTCTCTTGATGTGAATTCCTTGCAGGCATAACTTGGTTTCTAATACTTACAGCCAGTTAAGTGACTAACCAACAAAAGACAAGTTGTGAATGTCAAAGGTTGTGAATTATATTTGCACGGAAAGAACATGTTCCCAGTCCAAATTAGACCATTAAAAAAAAAGTTATTTATTTTCTAGCCGTCAGCAGTAAACTGATGGTTCTGTTCAATAACGCTCCCACAGAAAGTTCTGTCCTTCAGTGACGTGCTCCTGCTGTGCTGCAGCGTTCTGATATGCTGAGTGAAACACTGGAGTTGTCAGACTAGAACCTGAACATTCTTTTAGATAGTACTGTCCTGTTTGAATAACACAAACAGATAACTGCACACAGTACACAGTATCTTTAATCCTAACTTTGGACACTTTTCTGTGGACACACATGCCTACTTGTAATGATAGGTAGTGCCTTCAATAAGTTTAAATAGCTTTAATTGTATTCAAACATATTTATGAATAAAAAGAGTACTCTTATTCAGTTTCTCAGAGCTGTCCTTGTCTAGTTGTGGGTCAGATGTACGTTGCCTGGTGCTGCTGCTGCCTCGCTAGGATGACCTATGCTTGAAGAGCTGGTGTCTCCACATTTCATTCGTATGAGTTGGAGAGAGGGTCAACTTAAAACACTTTGGGGGTTGGGCTACTTGGCAGTTGAATTTGAACCCAAATTCAATTTACAATTAAAACTGCGTTTCTGTTACGACTAGAGTTCAAGAACCCAAATGCAGAGCAGGCTTGGATGCAGAAGGATAAATCAGATTCTTTTAATGTCCTTTTTTTTTTTTACAAATAATCACCATTGTTGAAGGGAAAATAAGGGAAAAGCTGGTTAAAGAAAAACTAGAATAACCTGACAAAGAAAACCTAGAACTTCACAAACACTCCAACACAGATAGATGAACCAAGAGAACTTAAATAGGCAAACAACTAAATGAACTGATAAGATGCAGCTGTGAACTCCCCCAGCAGGATGCACAGGAAGTGGGTGGGGCAGCAAGGAGGAGCCACAGAAGACTGCACAAAACAGGACAGAGAAAAGGGAACTAAATACACAGAACATGTCAGTTTCGGAGTATTTCTCAATTCAAATTGCGTCAGATCAGAAAACCAGATGCTAGAAAAAGCTCAGACTAATGACACAGCTACTGAAATAGGCGTGTCAAAGACTCCTCTCCCCATACGCTTACCCTGACCCGCTCACACCTACTCGTGCTGCAGAATTGAAATTCTGACTCAAAACTTTTTACGACTGGATGGATCCAATATAGGTCACTATTTTTGTGCCAGTAGTGTTAGCTTGAGACCGCGAGCTCACACATGAGCGTGAAGCGTTCTCAGCGACGGGGAGTGGGCGGGTTGCTCTGCACAAACAGCCCCGCCCACAACCCAGAGATATATTTCCATTGGACTACTGCCACACATCAATCCATCCGTCCTAACTCCCCGCAGACAGGTCTCCCGTCGGTGATTCAGGCCCTCCAGCTGGGACTTGAACTGCAGTCTTCTTGCTGTGAGGCAAGAGTGCTAACCACTGTCCCCCGTGCAGGAAAAAACCTGTCTTAAAAACAACAAAGGCTTTTTGGATATTGGCTAAATACATCATAATTACTATAAAAAGATCACTGGGAAGTATCTTACAAAAGAAAAAATATATAGTTGGAGTGGGACTTTAATAGATAAAAACAAACATAAAATTATGATGGAAATGTGTATATGGTCAATAAGAATGAAGATAGAAAAAGCGTAGATTTAATTTTCTTTTCGAATTTATTTTTGAACAAGAAAAACAACAAACTAAAAACAAATAAAAACACAATCAATTAAAGTTATCCCACAAACTACACAGACTTAATAAGAATGTTCAAAGTAAAAAAAAAAAAAAAAAAAACAAAGCTTTGGATTTTTTGATAAGCTAATAGCTTATCAAGACCAAGCCCCTTCTTCCTTATTCAGCCCAAGCTAAATATATGTGCACAGACATGAACCCAAAACAAAATCAGTATCATGAAAAGAACACACACATATATATAGATACACACACACACGTATGTGGGGGGGTCTGGGGGGTGCGTCTATGTTTTTTACTAAGAAGGTTCTACCCTTCATTTACATTGTTTCTTTGCTCGTTCTGAAACACATCTTGGTTTACTGAATGACTAAAGTCTGATTATCTTTTTTCTTTCGCAGCTTTCAAGAAAGAGGAGAGCGGTTTTGATGAGGTATGTCTCTGTCAGCCCGTCACATCCCTGGCCCAGTTTCAGGGCTCCGCTGTGTTTTTGCTCAATTTGTTCTTCAAGGTCTTCTTAGCCTGGTGTTGTCAGGAGGAAAGTCTTTGTTCTACATGTATGTGCCTTTGTGTGTTTTACCAGGCAAGGAAAATCCTGATCTTTTTTTATTTCCAGAAAGTCACATTTTCCTCTTTATTTCCGTTTGGTATTTTTAATTCTTTCAGCTGAGAAATGTTGTCCCTTCCAGCCAGGTCATCCCCTGCAGAGACCAAACATATTCTTTTTCATTGTGTTTTTGTCAACCATCAGATTTTATTATATGCTGTCATCTTCTTTCACACTCTTCCACTTGTGTTGAACCAAAGCTGAAATCTGGTGACTAATGGGTTCATGTCATCAGTGGATGTTGTAGGGCCTCAGCAGGGCTGGTTGGTCTTTGCCCACACATGAATCATCATACTGACCGGATTGGGCCTTTATTACCAAAGGTATCGGCTCACCTGCCTTGACTTGCATACGCAATCCTATTCCCAACCCATAGAATTCAATATGATGTGGGTCCACACTCACAAATGTGCGCCTACACTAGTGCTGCCATAAATTATTGTTTTAATAGTCGACTGATCACCAATTATTTTCTCTGATTGGTCAGCTAATTGGGTTATGTGCAAAATGAATGTAAATCACATAACCCTAAACTTAACCACTCCCCCTGAAAAAAACTCCTCTAACCCTAATCCTAACCCTGGCCCAAACCTTAACCCGGTCCAGAACCCCTAAACTTAACCCAGGGGGGTGGGCCCTAAACCTAACCACTCGCCTCCTGTGGAAAAACATTAATAACTATTTTATTATGGGCCTCCCACTTTTTTAATTTAAAAAGATTTTATTTTAATTTCACTTACCTTCCTGGGATGGGATGGTCCTGGGATCCTGCTCCTGGGGGGCTGTATGGAGTGTGCACTGACCCTGCCCTCTTATGGAGGGTGGGATCCGAACACTTGTTCTCCTAACCCTTAACCGTCATTAGTTTTAAAATAACTAAAAACTAAATATATAGCATTACCTGCGATAAAGCTAATGTTAATGCTGTAAGAGGAATTTAGCCGCTGAAGATGCTAGTGAGGATAACTGAAGATGTTGAAATTGATAGCTGAAAACACTGAAGCTGATAGCTGAAATGGCTGAAGTTAAACCTGAAAACACTGAAGCTGATGGCCTGCTAAAATATTAGCAACATGCCAAATTAGCCTAAAAAACTGAAAAAGCCTAAGATTGCTAAAACAGCTAGCATGCAGCTGAAATATTAAACTCTAAAATAGCCTAAAAAACCTTAATAAATGCTAAAATCGTCCAAAAAGCTAGCAGAATACGTTCAACTTTACTACACTCTGACACCATATAACAAAGTAACGACCAATCGACTATTAAATTATTCGTTGAGCTGCCACTAATCGTGGCAGCATACACACACTCAGACATGGATGCATGCACACAAATGACAAATGTTTGTGGTATCTCCACATTTGTAAACTAGCAGTAGCTTAAAAAAATCAAACTGAATCAATTTGAAATCAGAACACAACAGGCATCACTTTTGTCCACAGAAGACCTTTGAACAGCATTTTAAAAAATGCTTTGTAGTGGAAGGTGCGTGTAATGATCATGGAAGATAATCTGGATTCCTGTGTGTGCAGAGGCCACTTCTTCAGCCAGGAAACAGCTTTCAGCCCAGTCACTCGCTCTAAGAAGTTCTGGATTCTAACAGAACAGGTCAGTGCAGATAGGCAGGAGGATCAGAAGTCCACAGTTCAGACTGAATGGTTGTAGGGACTCTCCAGACAGGCAGACGTAAACAGCAATCAGCCTCTTATCACTGCCAAAAGTTACAGATTAATGTCAATTGATGGACTACTCACCTTTTTGGATGACACTGTTTTTTGGGGGGGGGGACTCAAACACAGAGGAAGACAGCAAATTTCTGACAGCAAAAAAATCCGATCTGAATAGTTCTCTGTATTCAACAAACAGAACCTCAGATAAACACCACTGAACTTTTGAAAGCATAAATATCCAAAATAGCCACAAATCTGAGTGTTTTTTATGGGCGGTGAATCTGTCACACATTTTCTGTTGGGAGCTATCATGAGGCAGAAAACCCCTCTTTAGACATATGGTGTGTGTTTCAGCATCTGTGTGTTCAGAGGACTGTGCAACGACCTTTAGGAACATGTTGGAGAACTCACACACAAACTGATTTTACTCGCATTCTTTTTTTTTGTCATGCAGTAAATCCCGTGACGCATTGTGACTGTTGGCATTCAGTCACACTTTGCTGTTGCATTTCAAATATGATTGCATTGATCTAATTTATAAAACTACATATACTGTTACAAACCTTTTTAGAGGAAAAATATGAGATGGTTTTTATTGCACATGTAAACCATAGAAAGACATTTAGCTGAAATTCTTTATGAGAAACCTGGAAAGCTTTAGTGCTTTTCAGATGTTCCGAACATTCACCTTCATGTTGCAGAGAGGCTGCTGGGAACAGCAATGTTCTCTCACATTGTTTTGATAAGAACATTTGGATCTGTTTCAGGGAGCAACTTTGGTGATGAAGCAGAACATTTCTGGAAGTCAGAGTCATGGGAATTAGCTGGGGCTGTTTGCTATAAATGGGCCTCGCTGTTAAGTAGGAATGCTGAGAATCCGAGCAGGGAAAACACTCCTTCCTGTCTACAACAGGACAACCAGCAGCCAGAGGTTTGGAAGCAGTGGGAATCTGGTTTGTGTGAGTGCAGGCATTCTTCCTTATGTTTGTCAGAAAGGCAGATGCTGTTTTAGTTTGTTGAATGAGACAGCAGACATGCATCCCAGATCCCCAATGTCAGGAAATGGAGGGAAAGAACCCGAGGCTAGTGGCAGAAATTCAAAGGCTTAATACATAAACTTAAAGCATAGAAATACAAGAGTGCTAAAGCAGATGACGTGACATTGAAGATCTGAAATCCAGACACTTACATACACTGAAGGTAACTGACACATCCGGGGTAGCTGTGGAGGATCGGTCCAGAAACGAGAAACAAACTGATACTCAATGGAATTCTAAAGTTTCTAAACTGTGAAACAGAAGAAAGAAAATCCCCTTGACAGTGTGTTAGGGTTTTCAGACTGGACACATTTGGTTTGCTTAAAGTGAACCAGAGTTTGTTTCCCCCGATAATTTGGAACTCATTTTTAGTCTGAATACACCCAACCAGATCCTGGTCTGGGACAGGGTCTGCTCTCTGACCCATCTTTAGAGATAGTCTCAGTTAGTGCTGGGCGATATGACGATACATATTGTGTGGGCAATAGAAAAGTGTCTGTTGTGCCATTTCTCCTATTGTTTATACAGTTTTTAAAGGGTTAGTAATGGGCTGGGACAAAGCTAAAATAAGTATCCAGATATATTCCATATGTTCTAATGTATCAAAAATAACAAATA